>NW_024425119.1:15134541-15340479 GCF_017311325.1 Ursus maritimus | reverse complement strand
TAGCCAACTGTCGCTGGTAAATGACTTAATCTTTGCTAAACTTTCATGCCGCAAAAGCGGAGTAGTTGAAATGCACCCACATATAGACCTGAAACTCTAATGAGATCATCTGACATTCTGATTGATACGAAATCTACACTGTGTTTTGACTTGCCTGCCACCATTGATATGGTGTATTTCCAATTTGAAAGGTTCCAAAGTGATAGTTATTTTACAATACATCCTGACTGTAACTGAGAACGAAGAAATGTGGAAATGAATTAGTTAATTGCCAGTTATTTGTTACAAGGTAAATTTTTAATCACATTTCATATGTACTATTTTTTTTCGAAGGGGAAGTAATTGGTTAGGAGGACAGAGGGACATAAATATTTTATGTAATCTCCTAAAAATAAAGAGTCGTGTGGGTTCTTTCATGAATGTGTGTTTATATGCCTTAGGTTGAGGGAATTTATTCATGAATGTTGAAATGCAAGATAATGGCAGTTGAACATCTGCCCAAGTCAATTGTGGATCAGCCACGACCATCCTAAGACACCCGTGACTTTCTTACTAGGATTTCAGATTGGTTTGTATTTTCTGGTAAACCCGCACGCTTCCCAGAGGTGTTAGTGTGGCTGTGACTTTTTCTGCTTCGCGCCGATCTTTTCTACAAACCTATGTAGTAGTCTTCGTGAGCGGGGGTGAGAATCCAAATAAATTCTGGGCACCTCCACTATCCTGTACGGCTAAGTCAGGGAAATCCTATTATAACATTTACATAGGAGGTGGGCAGAGAGGTCCAGCATCTGCATTCACGTACACTCCTCCGTTTCCACCACGGCTTGAAAAAGATAAATGGCTATTACCAGGAGAATTAAGAGGAAAAATGTTTGGCTTATGTCATCCAAAGCTTCTTTACCAGGGGAAATCGGCCTAAGCTTGTTAGTCACCCAACATACTAAGGCTCCGTGATCAAAGGCAACAACCTTCAAATTGCATTCTGCCAATCACTGTTTTCCCTTTGTTTTCCCTTCCACCTCTGAAGACATCAGTCCATCTGTTTCTGATTCTTTAGAGTTAACTCTGCACGTTAGCGCACTCTCCCCCTCCCGCCCTCCCTCCCCTCCCCTCCCCCTCCCTCCCCCACTTTATTCCTCCTTCTCTCAGTCTTGAGAACCGATTTTCCTTTAACTAGGAAATTTTATCTTGCCAGCAATCAGAGCTCAAATACAGACATACACACGTTTCAGTCGAAACTCTCAATACGTAAAATTTGAATTGCTTCTAAATTTGGCAAAATGCCTTGCTTTCTCCAAATTCATAAGACAGATGAGACACAAAAGTGAGATCTGTGATGCGGTCCTGCTATTTCAAATGCCATATTGATATAGTCATTATTTGTGCCAATAAGGCTCACTGTCATCTAATTTTAACCTGTTTCTGTGTTAATTATGCAGAATTTTTGTCTCTCCTCTCTTTTGATATATTAGGTTCTTCATCGAGTAGAATCTAAGTTTGTGAACAACTGAATCTTTCCAACAAGTCACTGAGTGCCTGTCAGGTGCAAAGCACTGTACTTGTTATCTTGGGCGGGGGTTGGGAAGTATTAAAAAATGAAACAGACATGCCTGGCATGTATTATGAGCTCAATAAAATGTGTGAAGAACAGAAAGAAAAGGACAGCAAGAGAGAGGGAGGGAAGAAAGATAGAACTATCTAATAATTCATTCCATATAAAAAAGTGTATCCTCCGTCCTACCATTCCACTATAATTTCTTCATAGCAGATGTTATTACCTGATATTGTCTTGGTTACTCATGTGATTATCTTTCTCCTTAGCCAAAAAGTAAGGACAATGAAAACAAACTTGCTAGTCTGGCTCGCAATTTCAAAAAAGTGTTTTTGCCTAGAACCTGGGACGTGCCAAAGAAATGTGAACTTAAAGGAAAATGAATAAATCCCCTGCCTCTAGAAGGGCAAGAACACTTTCCACTTTGCCCATTTATCCCCAGTGCACAGCCTTCCTTCCTGAATCTTACCTCCCACTACAGTGAGGAAATCAACCGAGGTTTGTAAACAAATTAGCAGCTGAATCTGTCCCCACTGAGTGAGGGATTTTTTTTTTTTTTTTTTAATGAAGTCCAGCTTGGAAACGGATTGCTTTGGATTGGTCTTCCCCTAGTAGGTTGGAGATGGGATCCTTATCCCCTCTTTCTTAGCCCTGCTTCTCCACCTACCCCTTCCTCCCATTTCACACTTATTTGGGTCTTTCTTTTCTTTAATTCTTCTCCATTTAGCTTCCAAAATCTCCCCCACCTCTTCCTGACTCAGGAATTCTTACAGCTACTTTCTTGGACTCTTATCTCCCTTCTTTCCCACTCTGTTGTTATGCCCCTTTTTTTTTTTTTCACATACAGTTGATTTACCACAAACAGTAATCTATTTCCTCCTGGGAAAAGTGTGGTTGCCTCGGAGAACACACTGCTAAAATAATGGAAAGTTCATAGTTGATTATTTGTACTTAATTATAGTTCAGATACTCATGAAAATTTCTTTACTCCTCTTTGCAATTAGGTGTAGTGATTAGAAAACCTTATATATCACTCTCCAGTTATCCTTTAAAAGCCTTCCTCTGCTTGACAGTGGTGTAATTGGCTCTTAATTTTATATTGCATAGGTAGATTAAAAAAGAGGCATCTTACCCTTGAGAGATCTGGATGAATAGGTTAAAAAAAAAAAGTAGATAAAGGAATTAAGACCACGCTGCCTGTCGCCCCAAATAGATCTGGGGTCTCCTAATGATGACTAAATAAATAGCTACAAAGTGCCTTTGGCAGTGCCCCTGACTCTGCAAGCTCATTAATTACAGCCTCATTTATAGTCCTATACATGAAGAATGATGCTTATTATTATTATTATTTATTTATTTGCCTAAATAAGATCCTATATCTTGCTGAAAACTGTCATTTTGTAAAAACATTGCCGTAGGGCGGGCCCCTACTGAGAAATGTAAGGCCTGTGCACTTCACACATCCTTGTGAAATCCAAGTGCCTGTGAACTCTGACAGGCTATAATTACTGGCAGGCAGAGTTGGCTGTCAGTTACGAGCAGGATTTTCGTGGGCTAAAATGCTTCGTGCCTGCGATCTCTTCCTGTGTGGCCTTTAGCGGATACCCAAAGTTCCCCCATTAGGCATTTATATGTTTAGGTCAATGATTCCCAAGAAGGTGGGAGCAGGGAGACACGGAGGCGATGAGGGAGAAAGGCGAGATGAGAATCTTCACATAGTTTGGAAAACATACCTAATAGTTCATTGTTTGGTCACACAGATACTAGAACTACAGGTCTTGGCTTTATTTTTCTGAGCTTAGAAAATATAGAAGACAAGCGCTGAAAGATAGCGGAGTTTTGCATTGTTGAATGGCAACAGTTGAGGTGGCCAGCTGCCTTCTCTGCGGTCCTGAGAGTAAACGGGAATGCCTCCGGGGGGAGTAAGTTTACCTGCTGGCTTTTCTGCAACAGATCACTCTCGTAGAGCTTTATGAGGATTTGGGAAAGTAGCATAGCAGGGTCACATCTGCTCACACCTAGAACCTTCCCCCAGCTTTTCATTGGTCCCACTCGGTCCTGTGATGCATTCCAGGGCCTCGGCAAACAGTGGGGCGGGTGACACCCTGCACACCCCCAGAGACTGTCATTCACACGGACTGCATACAGTGCGATGGCCTTGATCCCACTTCTTGTGACTGTCTTCCCTCCTTTTCCAGATGAGATTCCACGATTCATCGTCGCGATCCGATCTGCTCTCTGACGTACACCCTCCACTTTCTTACCCCCTCCCTCTGCGTTGGGCTCATTTGGTTGTGCCAATTATTGCTGTTGCCTTTCAGCTCCAAACCCACCCTTCTTTGCTTGGCTTTGTGATACCGGAGCGGGGTTCTGCAGACATCATTCCCTCTTTGCTGGCTACCCGAGGATGGGCTCTGCCAATTGAGGAAGACTGCAAGGCCAAGGACAAAGAAGGTGCCTTTTCTTCTGGTGCTGTGTCTACCCCCAGACTCAGGTGGATTGGCATGTTGGCGTCGAGGCAGCCTTCCCCACGGCGGCAGGGTTCACCAGCAGGTGTCGCTCTTCAGCACGCAACTGCGGCGGCCAGGCTCTCCCTCCAGCGTGGCCCTCCTCCAAGTTTCCAGATCCCTTCCCCTCTTCATGTTTCCTTCCTCCAGAGACCTGGAAGCCACTCTCTGCAGTCGCTACCTTTGTGTACCTTAGAGTTGCCCTTTCCCCCTTTTTAATAGTTAGCCATTGTTCACCTTGGTATTTATATTACATTTTCCCTATTCTAGTTCCTGGTGTGGTTTGTCATCTAACTGGACCCTGATCCCAGTGCTGGTTAAACCGACTCTTGTCTACTGTGAACTAGAACCTCGATGCTGAACAAAGCTGAAGAAAAACACTGAATTCTTTTTACTACCTCACTCTAAATCCATAGTCACCGATATCAAGCAACAATTCTGCATTGGCTGACTGCATGTACACCCCTCATCTTCTAGGGGACTAGTCACACCTTCCTATCTCTCCTCAACCCCCAATGCCTTTCTCCTGGTCCTCACTCTCAGCTGATGACCTGCTTCCCATGTTGCTAAAGTAGAAGCCATCAGAAGGGAATGTCCACACATTGGTACGGCCATGTCTGTCTGCTTACTTGCATCTAAACCCATTTACCGTGTGCCTTTCCCTGTTACAATGGATGAATTTATTTATTTTTTTTTTTTAATTTTTCAGAGACAGAGAGTTCGTGCAAGCAGCAGGAAGAGGGGCAGAGGAAGAGAGAGACAGAGAATCTAAAGCAGGCTCCAACCCCAGTGCGGAGCCCAACAAGAGGCTTGATCTCACAACCCTGAGATCATGGCCTGAGCCAAAATCAAGAGCCCAATGCTTAACTGACTGAGCCACCCAGGTGCCCCAAACTGCATTCCTATTTAAAACCAAGATCCCACCCTGGAACACTAGGTCTCATCTTCTAGGGATACTCCAACAGTTCTCTCTCTTAGAGTCCTGACAGTTTTCTTTTAACTGACCGAGCCACCCAGGTGCCCCAAACTGCATTCCTATTTAAAACAAAGATCCCACCCTGGAACACTAGGTCTCATCTTCTAGGGATACTCCAACAGTTCTCTCTCTTAGAGTCCTGACAGTTTTCTTTCTCTACTGAACCATTCCTATCAACATAAAATCTGTTTGAATATCTCTTATCTTACAAGACCCCTCTCCTGTCCCCACAGTCTCCTTCCAGTTACTACTCTAGTTCACTAGTCCCCTTGATATTCCAAGTCCCTAATCTCTTTGTCCATGTTTGGTCTTTACATCCACTTTTCTCATTCTCTCTTCAACTCACTCCGTTCCAATGAAATAGCTTTGTCAAGGTCACCAGTGCTATCCACATTGCCAGTCAGTGTCACTTTCAACTTCATCGATATAGTCTGACATAGTCTGCCACTCTTCCCTTTGCTTTAGCAGCTGGCATCACTCCTGCAGCAGCCTGCTAAGCCCGCCATAATAAAAGACCACACACTGGGGGACTTAAACCACAGAAATTTCTCTTCTCACGGTTCTGGAGGCTAGAAGGTCAAGATCAAGGTGGCATCAGAGTTGATTTTTGGTGAGTTTTCTCCTCCTGGCTTGTGGAAGCCCGCCTTCTTGCCATGTCCTCATAAAGTCTTTCCACTATGCCCATGCGGAGACAGAGGTTTCTTATGTCTCTTCCTCTTCTGATAAGGACACTCCTCCTCAGTGCCCACTCTTATGACCTTTTTTAACCTTAAATACCTCCTTAAGAGCCCTAACTCCAAGTACAGTCACACTGGGGGTAGGGCTTCAATGTATGAATTTGGAGGATACCATTCAGTCCATAACAACCCTAAAACTATGGTCATTTTCCACAGTTTTCAGAGTATTCCTTTTAAGATGTCTGTCAGAAAACTCTTTCTTTGGCTCAAAGCTCTCCAGTGGATTCTCATCTCATTCCATAAAAGCCAAAACTTCACAACACTCTCTCCTGATCTCATCCCCTTCTACCCCCATTATTTCCTCTGATCTCATTTTCTACCATTACGCCCCTTACTCCCTCCACTCTAGCTGCAAGGGACTCCTTGTTATTCTTTGCACATACTCTCACCTCTGTACTTTCTGCTATTTCAAAACTTTAATCGCATTTTACCCCAATATCCACACCACTGGCTCCTTCGCTTCCCTAAACTCTTTAGTCAGATACTATTTAATAAAGAAACTTACCATGACTACCCTACAGATAAAGTAATTCCCCACTCCCAGGTTTCTATCTACCCTCTACCTGTCTTATTTAAATTTCTTCATACATATACATATATAGTTTCTCTCTTCCCACTAAAATATAGTTTTTCTAGAGATGGACCATTAAAAAAACAAAAACAAAAAACAAAAAGACAAAAAAAAAAAAAAGAGAGAGAGAGAGAAGGACCTTTGTTTTCTTCACTGTAGTATCCCCAGCACCCCAAACAGACCTAGCACATAGCAAGTTTGCAATTTAGGCACATGAAATGTGATGTGAATAAATAAATGTTCAAGTGGGAACCTTATAAAAGATGGTTTGAAAGTTGCAAGGAAATCAATAGGGGGAGGGGAGTTTATGGCTCGGGTAACTGGGTTAATGATAGTGTAGTAAAACCAAGATAGAGAACACAGGAATAATGAGTATAATGAGTACATTATATTAAACATAATGGGTTTGAGATGCCAGTAAGAATTAAATTACAGCTTGAATCTAGAAAATGAATCTCATCTGGAAAAAGATGTGAGTAGCATCTCTCCACATATGACTTTATTCAAAGTCTTAAAAAAAAAAAAAGTCTTAGAAGTAGATGATCTCCTCTCACACAAAGAAGACCAAGAAAGGCCTTAAGAAACCAATTGTTTACGGACGTTGGTGCCAGATTAATGGTGTTCCTTGTGCCTAAAACTATCTCTGCGGTAGTATCGTGTTTCTGTTTCATCCAACTCTCACTCTGAAACCAGGAAAACTCCCTCCAGTGGACAACATCCCAGTAAGCTGACACCAGGCCTTCAGCTTTCATCATAACTATAAAACAAAACAGAAAAAGAAAGGTGTGTTAAAGGAAATGATAGTGTTTCACACTGGCCTTTCTTTTGAGGTCAGCAGCCCACTTCCCAAAGGTGAAATTTCTATTTTCCAAGGGACTGGCAAGGAAAGGTCTTCCAGTTACTGCCATGAAGGATGGGGCACTAGGTATTTCCGTGAATGACTTAGCTGGCTAATTCTTATTCTAATCAAATCTACGTCTTTCGCCTTTGGAGGGAGCCAGGCTTCATGATCTTTTCAATAAGCCTCCATAACTGTGTACTAAATGCTGCAGTCTTTTGGCCATGCACCATCTACCGTCTCTCTGTGATATCAGTGTACCCCCATGTCTTTCACTTCGCTCCCTTCTCCATTCTCTGAGTACGGAATTCTAACGTAGCTGACATCACCCACCAGGCCCAGGGATGAGTATGTGACTCAGACAACACAGGAAGAAAATTCCATTCTCCTGGCCACCGTGTTTCATTTGCGAGTGAGCTGATGACCCTATCTGGGCTGAAAAGAGATAGTCCCAAGACTCGTGTCTAGTTTACTTTAGTAAATGGAGTTCTATTTCTTCATGAGGCATGAGCCTTAGGAGATGCTGAGCTGAAGCTACAAGCTTCCCACTGGCTTCCAAAAAGAACTGTGAATGGAGCCAGTAAAGAAGGTAGAGTGAAGAAATGATGGCAGAATTGGTCCTGGGAGCATCATTTTGGCCCCTGGATCAAGGCATATCAAGTGTGAGTTCTAGCCTGACATTTTACAGTTCCCAAGCCAAAAAACTCTTTTTTTTTTCTGCATAAGCTGCTTTGAATTGTTTTCTGTTATTTATGTATCAAGGAGTCTGACACATAAAAGATGGTCGGAATGAAGACACTCACAGGAAGAAAATTCCAGGCCACAATCTGTAGATGGTCTGTGGGGAGATAAAACCCCCGCATCATGCCCACAGCCCCATCTGTAACAGGGCTACCCACGAACTCCGAATCTGCCTCTCAGTTTCTTCAGGGTTAAGTTGATGGAGGAAGTCATTTTATTGTTTTCAGGTGCAATTGGCACTTAAATCTGCCCCCATCTAGCAGAGGCGAGATTTGTTCAGCTCTCACAGGCCCAGGGAGTACAAGATCAGGATTTCCTTAGAGATGGGAAGATGATTCGAATCAGGTTGTCCAGCTCTATTGGGCGCCTTAGAATAATTTGTAGCTATGAGCAATGCCATTGCAATTCCAAGACCTAGGTTTATTTAAGCAAACCTAATAAACTTTTCCCCAGGTTTCCTGCTTTCCAGCCTGGGGCTTTGATTAGTGTCATAATCAATTTATCAATGATCTGGGGCCAAAGGGATTTTGATCTCAATATTATCCTGCTTCAGCCTCCTCTCATTTACGCAGAAAATTAAGGAAATGTATCGATTAAATGGGTTTTTTAAATAAATCCGTTATCTTTTTATATAGATCAATTAATAGCAGGTCAACTGAAATTTTACTATACCCATATGGCAAACTACTAGAAGAGGTAACTGGGGGGTTTTTTGGCTTATTTGTTTGTTTTTGCTTTTTTGAAGGGAATAGGGGTTGGCACTGCCTACATAAACCTTGTTCTTTTCATCCTCTGACAAGGATTCCCAAAGGAAGTTCCTGTGGGACACTATCTCTCCCAGCAGGAAAACAGACAAAAGCCCATCCTGCTTTTGAAGTTTATCACTTTTAAAATATTGCTATTATGATGATAAGCCCTTTTGAGATTGGCTTTTTTTTTTTTTTTTTCCTCATGGACATTCTGATAGTGTTCGAATCGGAAGCAAAACAAAGTCACCTTTGGATTTCTTTTTTTGAGAAGTGTACTTCACTGAAAACTAAACACCTCAGTTCACGAAGAGACCAACGAGGTAGTCTGGCATTTAGCTCCAAAATCAGGTAGCCCTGGGTAGAGTTTGATGGTCTCCATGATACAGTCTGTCCAAACTTTAGTGTGCCGTTAGACACAATCCCAAGCATTGTCTTAAATCTACCAGCAGTGCCTTTCCTCCACTCCTGCTCTCCAGAAAAATGTATGTTATCCCGCAGCCAACTGAAAAAATGTTCATTTTATTTCTGAACCCTCATGACTAATCTGAAAATAAGAGATAATGCTTCAGGAGGAAGTTGGTAGAGAAGGAATTTCTTGCTGCTATTGAAATGTAAGTGGGCTATTCCTAGCCTTTCCCTAGCAAGAGGCACTCGACAGAATCAAAGTAATCTTCGCACACATTTAACAAATAATTGTTGGAGACCCACAGTGGTACAGACATTCATTAGCCCTCATCCACAAGAAAGAACAACTAGAGTAGTATTACTGACCGAATATTATTTATCACTTACAAATCCTGTTCTCGTGTTGACATGAGAAAAGTGGGCTTTGTCCTGTTCCCGTATAGCCCGGTTGTAATATTTTCATGTAAGTTGTGAATGCCAGTGGAACAGGATCTGAGTAGATAATTCACAGAAGAAAAATGGAAGAGCCAAAAAAATTAAAAACCATATGAAAAAATGTTCAGCCTCATAACTAATAAAAAAATCCAACTTTAAGCATCAATGATATATAACCCAATTTAGTCTTCACAGGGGAAAGCCTAAATCCTTCCTAATGCCTTTGAAATTCTTCAGAATCACTTACGATTCTTTATAAATCTCATTCCACTTTGGCTCCATGAGTTCAGGGCATGGATGGAGCATCTTGCCGTCTCATAATGTGGTCCTTTCTGCAAACACCGTGCCACAGACGTAGATCGTATCCTCTTTTCTTAATTTTCACATAAAGAACAGATTTCCAAAGGTTTGTAGGGCCAGCGAGGTTGTGAGTCACTATTTTTCTAAGCCTTGCCTCCTCCCTCAATTGGCAGAATCCCTATCCTCAGGCTCAACTCAACTCCTCAACCCATTTCCCTCCACCCCTGCCCTGAATCTCCTACCTACATACATCAAAACTTAACATCCCTCCATTTTTTCTGCCGTTGTTCACCCCCTACATGGCTCAAGGCGTCCTGAGTCACTGATTTTTCCTAAATAATAAATCTCTATTCTGCATCCCACCTTCAGCACAGAAAAACCGATGGACAGAGACTTTGAAATGTCCTGCCTTGCCCTTCTGTCAACTCCACAAGGTTCTCTGAAAAGAACGAAAGGTTTAGATGTGTGTTTTCTCATCAATCTGAATTATGCCACCTCTTTTTAAAAAGCAAGACCTGCTGCAATTGGTTTTGGTGTTAAATAACATTTTTTTTCTCTTTTATATTAAATTAAGTAAGATTTTCACAGTAATAATACTCAGTGCCAGTGAGGGTATAGTCACACTCACACATAAGTACTGGATGTGCAAATTGATTAAAAAAAAATTCAGAAAAGCAATATAAAAAGAATATTAAAGTCAAGATATTTCAAAGAATCTATACTTTTGAGCCTAGTAATTCCACTTCCAGAAATTTATGCTAGAAATAGCAACTAAGGAGTTAAGTTTTATATGGAAGGATGTTTCTTGCAGTATGGTTTATAGTAAGATTAAAAAGTCCAATGATAAATGAATAATCGAATAAATCATGGTATATTCACACAAAATACAGCCATTAAAAATTATTCTTCTGAGGAAACAGGGGAAAATGTGTTATTCCTGTTGCTGGACTTGAGCTCTCTAAAAACATGATTAGTTGATGACTAATTTATATTTGTACCTCCCAAAATTCGAGCACAGAGCCTTCTGTGTGATACCTACACAACAGATATTTGTTGAATGATGAATAAATGAATGAATAAACAAGTGAATTTTGGCTTGGTGAAGTTCCCTTTCTTTTTCTCTAAGCTTTCTGATTCTACGTGATCTTTTCTGTTCCACAGTATACAATTTAAATGTGGAGACAAGATAAACCCAGATCATAACAGTGAACGAAAGAACACTCTGCAACGAAGGAAGTCCTGACTCCTGGCTTCCACTCTTGCACGTAAACAGCTTGAAAGTTGCCAGTCCATCTGAACACAAAGTAAAAAGCTGAACAGACTGAAAAATCAACAACTCTTCTCGAATCCATTAGAGAGGGGAGGACACAGGGCAAACAGCTGCCCCAAGATTGCCAAGACAGAGAGGTAAATAGAGGGAGTCGCAGCTTCCCAGAGCACAGACTCACAAGCAGAAATCAGGGGAACGAGTGCCAGGAAGCAAAATCTGAACTGTAATTGATAAATTGCTGGAGGCTCAGTGCAGACAACTCTGAGAGTTATAATAAAGTACTGAATTATGATCGTACTGCGGGGAGACGGGGGAGGGGCAAGAAAATGTCTTGGTGAAAACTCATAAACTCATCTCCACCGTTTGGATAAACAGACCCAACCATATTAGCTACTGCCTTTCAACAGGTCTATTGTATTCACAATCAAAGGATAGCACATTTTCCCGAAATTGTGATAACCGTCTTCTACTCATATTCCTACTCGTTCCAGCAGTTTGAGGAGAGTAACATAGCCAACTAATCCATGACGAATTCAGACTTAACACTGGCGAGCCTACACGAACTCTTTTTTTGTTCAGCTGTTAGTCTCGAAACCAAGTTCTTAACAAAACACGGTCTTTGTAAAATTACCTGTTTGAATGTCCTCAGATACAATATATTCGGCAAAGAAAATTTTCAATCGTTCAGGGGAAATTAAAATAAAAGATAGACGGTGTATATCTATGTCGGTCTCATAGCCCTTTGGAGGATCATAAAACTATAATAAGATCCAATTTTTTTTTTTGCCTCCCCCCAAGACAATTTTTGCTCCCTTGGGGCCAATAACATCCCCACTGAGAATGAACAGTGTGCACCATTTCTATGGGGGAAAAAAAAGTGCATTGCTCTTAAAATGCAATGCTGGATTGTAGGGTTATCTCTGTACCAAAGATTTACAGCATGTATAAAAGGCAGCATGTTATTTTCTTAAGCATTTGATTCAATCAGTTCGTTATTTCTCCCCCTTAATCGTTCTTATTTCTTTGACACTTTGAGGAGGTGGAGTGGTAAGTAACGTTTAAAAAGAAAACAAAACTTGGAGAACAGAAAAATAGCAAACGAGGAAATTAGAGAGAAAATTCGCCATCTATGCTAGCATTCCTGACATGCCTTTGATAGATTGCTATTGGCAGTTCTATACATAGTGGCTTGCATTTCTCACTCTGCCCCCTCCCCACACTCTCTCAATCATTCATTCTGCATATAACATATACAGCCACATATCTATATTACTGAGAAAGGATCAATCATTTTTTTCCCTATGCTGCGGAGACATACAATATTTATCACAGGTTATAGAAAAGAAGAAAAGAAAATCTAAGAATATTCCCTTCAGCTGTATTTCTGTTGTGGAACCAGGAGTGTCCCAGTCCTCCTTGTCTGGCTTAGTTGTCAGCTCGGTCCGGAACAATGTGTAGAGCAACAAGGCTGATGAAGTTAGGTACCCACTGGCCATTGGAAAGAAAAACAGACCTGGTTATCGGTGATCTTCCTCACTATATTAAACACATCTCCCATTAGGCAAACTCCCTTCCATTGCTTTAAACCTCTCAATACCTTGTAAATCAAATATTTATCAACTGAGAACCTCTTTTCTAGCTGTCTGATGTTTCCGCTCTGACAAAGTTGGACACTAGCCAATTGGTGAAGAAACCTGTGAAAGGGAATCAGCCACAAGAAAAAAGAAAACTCTATTTCATTTTTATTTCACAGGAACAAACTGCCAACAACTCCATGCCCCTACTTCTTTCTTTAAAATTTCCCTTGTAAAAACACTTGCCTGAAATGAGCAGGACTGGCCATTCGTTGAGTCAACACGTATTTACTGAACGTTTATCAGCTGGGCCATACGTTTTCGGGTCCTTGTAATCTAGATTAAAGTCACAGAACTGCTTAGGAAGGTAGACATTGCAACCAGTAAGCAACTCATGGAAGTTTGTGCACAAGACACAGCGACTTACGAAGGTGCGTGAGGATCAGTGTGACAGACCGTATGCTTAGGGAGCTATTTATGGAAATCTTTCTGAACGGGGCAAGTCCTGAACCCCGACTTAAAACAGGAGAAGAAATCCATATGGTGAGTGGGCAGAGAGAGGTGACAAATCTACATGAAGCCACAACTGGCATATTTCCAGGAAAAGTAATCACTCCAACAAAATTACCATGTAGACGGACTGTATTTAAAATAAGTCAGAACCATTTTCAGAACTGTTCTCCAACCCATTTAGACCGCAGCCTGAAGTAATATCATCCGTGATTAGCTACAAAATACTTTCAATTAAGAAACTTCAACAGTGGGCATAATTTGCATCCACGGCAGTTACTGGCTTATTGACTTTCAAAAGGACATACTCAACACACTGAGCACAAATTCGGTTATGGAGGACCCAAGTTCTTTCCCTATTTTGTTCTAAATTCCAGTACACGACAGAATGACAAGTGGCAATGTTTAAACATATATACTCCCAGAAACCCCCACGGCAGTTTCTGATCCAATGGCTCCAGGGTCAGAATCAGGGTATCTGTTTTTCAAAAACTCTACAGGTGATCCTAGGTCGCAACACAGCTGCAAACTAGGACTCAGCACAGTTTCTTACTGCAACCAAGTTCCAAAATACCTGCTTTCAACTTACTACATGAGCCATGTTCGCATACTGTTTTAAAGCTGGGTCTTTAGCTTACCATGAATGTTCCATTTTCAGAATCTACATTCCCTATTGGGAGAGGAAAAATAGCGACCACTCCACTTCCTCGATGCTCCCGCTAATGCTTTTGGCATAACTGTATTAGTCCCTTGCCCATAACACTAACATGAGAACTCCTATGTGGACTGAGTATTCAACACTATTTGCAAAAGCCTAATGGCCATCATGGCACCAAGAATTTTAGGTAAATAATGTTGCTGGTTTATAGCAGGAATGTGTGTGTGCGTGTGTGTGGGCACACATGCACGGATGTGTGTGACTAAAGAAGAAAAGAGAAAAGTTCTGGTTCTAGCTGTTAGAGTGAGTGCCTTTGCAGCTTCGGACACCTTGCTGGGCACTGGGCACTGGGTGATTGCTAGCTCTATCTCCAATCTTGCCCTCGTGAGTCTTACAGCATAGCAAAGAGGGCAGAAAATGAACAAGTAGTTCACCACGGATTATGATTCACACGGTAAGTACTGGGAAGAAAATCAAGAAGGTACAGGGATGGGAAAGGACAGAGAGCCTTCCCAGACAGAAGAGTCAGAGAAGATCTTTTTAAAGTGATGACATTTAACATTTCAGCTTTCAGCTAATGGGTAACAGGACAGCAGCCATATAAAGAATGAGGGGGGAAAGTGTTTCAGGCACGTGAGAAAACCTGAGGCTGGAAAGAACCTAACCATCCTGGGCCATCTGTAGAATGATGAAATTGAGCTACATGGTTTTAAATGATATTTCCTGCTCTAAAATTCTATAAAGAACAGACTCGAGTAATTAGTGGGTAAGTAGGGAAATGAAAAGCATTAAGCAAAGCATTTTATTCCAATCTGATAGACATACTATAAAGTTAGAGATGGAAAAGATCTGTTTGTCTAATTCCAATTCCACCAATTGGTTTAATGACCCAGAAATAAGGTTACTCACCCTTTCATATTAGTATAACCAGGAACCTCTACTCACAGATCATCTATATGGCATTTCTTGAAAACATCACTTTAAAAGGGAAAGCTTAATGGACAAAAATACATAAATGGATAATGTAAAAAGAAGACAGGAATCCATTATTCTCATTAGTCAAGAAGACAGAACAAGAACTAATGGCTTTTAAGCTACAGTAGACAAAACTTGGGCTAAATAGAGCAGAACCTCACTAATTCTCACTTCAACAATTTTCAACCCTATAATCTCCAGAAAGAAAACTAGTAGACTTAGTTATATTTCAATAAGCATTTAATTGCGCAAAGGTAGATGGAGCGCTCTCGTGAATTAGGTTCCATTACTCTCCAAAATCTGCCACAAGAACACTTGCTAGATAGAGTTTCATGTAATGTGTTGAATAAACTAAGTCCTTTGTCAAAACCAATAAGCTAAATATAAATTTGGGTATGGCAGTCTTCTGTTCTTATAGAACTTTCCTGCTCCTTGAGATCTTATTCTCAAAATCAATAAATCATCAGGCAGTTTTCCATACAGCAGCATGAATTAAAAATCAGATATCAGAGTATCCTCTTTCCATCAGGAAGGATGAGGTTTGCTTCGTAACATTTTCCATTATGTTTATTTTGTATTGTTACACAGATCCCATAGGAAGATGAAAACTGTCCTACAGATGAAAATTGTCATCTTGCGTGCATATTCAGGAGACAAAGAAAAACACCAGTTAAAAATAAAACAAACAAACAAAAAGTGAATGGCGTCATGTCTAGTTTAGCATTTAAGAGGCTAACCATTTGTTCTCTTCAGCTAGAAAGTTCATGCCTACACTGGGGTCACGGGGCTATTCACCACGAGATCGGGGCTTCCTAATCAGGCTCTCACCACTCGCTGATGGGCTGCCAACCCTCCACAGGGATAACAGCAATTTGTGATCCAAATGGGAGAAGCATCTGTGTTAAAACTGAGGCTATATACTGTGGTGTGACAGGCAATGTCTTGTCAGATAAAATGCCACAGAGAGAAGACTACAGTTCGCTGGGAGTGAAAAAGCCAAAGGCACAACATAATAGCAAAGTAGGTAATGCCAAACAAATGCTACTAGTGAGGTCGGCCAACACGTGCTGAGCGGGTGCTGTGTGCCTGGTGCTCTTGAAACCCTTTAATTACTTCCTTGAATCGTCACAGCAACCCTCAGGGGGGTATTGGTGTTATTCCTATTTTCAACACCGGGAAATACAGACTCATAACAATTAGGTAACTTTCCCAATGGCAAACAGAAAGTGGTAGAGCTGGGGCACCTGGGTGGCACAGCGGTTAAGCCTCTGCCTTCGGCTCAGGGCGTGATCCCAGCGTTCTGGGATCGAGCCCCACATTGGGCTCTTCCACTAGGAGCCTGCTTCTTCCTCTCCCACTCCCCGTGCTTGTGTACCCTCTCTCGCTGGCTGTCTCTATCTCTGTCGAATAAATAAATAAAATCTTTAAAAAAAAAAAAAAAGAAAGAAAGTGGTAGAGCTGAGGCTTGACCCCAGGCAGTCTCCCTCCAAAGCCTGTTCTCTTAACTTATACATTGTAATTCAGGTTATTAGTGCATAAGATTTTTTTGTCCTATGAAACCAATCTACTTGGTTATCTCTGGTTATGCTCCATTCAAAGCCACGTTAAGGCCCCATATTAAACCCATGTCTGGAGGACACAAATCACAGGGGTTCCTTCCAAACTGAAAAGGGCATATTCCCTCTGTGCTCACCTGGCAATACGGCTTATTCTAGGGGGAAAAAAAGGTCTATCCCTTTCACCCTAAGGGACTGTGGAAAGAATTTGGAAGACTTGGGTAGAAAAAGAAGGCAGATATCAGAACCCTTTATTATTTTCTTCCCCCACCCCGGCCTTCTCAAAACCTTGTGGAAGTAGAGGGATAGGTTCAGGGAAAGCTGGAGAAACCTACAGTTAGCTACGTAAGAACCCAAGAGTCTCCTATTTATAAGCCTGGGAAGAAACTGCCTTAGGCATTGCCCTCTATCTGAGTGGCTACAGTAATGTAATCTCCATGACTCATCACCTGGAGGCAAAAGGAGAGCCAGAATTCGGTTCTCCTGAACACCCTCAGTCTCTGATGATGAGACAGGACTGAGAAGTTGGATTCCAAGTTTCCCACATGCTCCCAAAGGGAAGCCAGGAAATTAGTGGAGTTTTGACCAGAGAGAGAATGGGTCACGCCAATATCACAGTTCAGCAGAGGACACCATTAGGACAAGAGTAGGAAAAGTTGTACATCAGCACACAGGCCCACAGGCAACTCAGAACAGCCACGTCTCAGCAGAGACCAGCAAGGATGCAAAAAACAGTGACGCACTCTCAGGTATGCAATCACCCGCCATCATGTACCTCAGTTCCACCTTCCAGAAAATGTGGGTATTATGGTTTCAGTTGTGTGCCTCCCAGAAAGATATGTTGAGTTCCCAACCCCCCGGTACCTCAGAATATGACCTTATTTGGTAATAAGGTCATGGCTCATGTAATTGGTTAAGACAAAGTGATATTGGGGGAGTGCTTGGGTGGCTCGGTTGGTTAAGTGTCCAACGCTTGATTTTGGCTCAGGTCATGATCTCAGGGGCATGAGATCGAGCCCTGCATGGGGCTCTGTGCTGAGCGTGGAGCCTGCTTAAGATTCTCTCTCTCCCTCTGCCTCTGCCCCTCCCCCTGCTTGCAAGCACACCCTGGTCTCTCAAAATGAATAAATAAAATCTTAAAAAAAAAAAAAAGATGAAATGATATTGGAATAGGGTGGGCTCCTATTACGATTTGACTGGTGATCTTATAAGAAGACAGCCACATGATGACAGAGACACAGGGAGAATTCCGTGTGATGAAGCAGCAGGGACTCGAATTCCGCAGCTAAGCTAAAGGAACGCCAAAGGTTGCTAACGTATGACCAGAAGTTAGGAATAGGCAAGGAAGGAGCCCCTTAAAATTTCAGATGGAGCACGGCCCTGCCAGACCCCTGAGTTTCGACACCTGGACTTTGGAACTGTGAGCCAAGACATTTCTATGTTTTAAACCACCCAGTTCGTGGTACTTTGTTACGGAAACTGCTGGAAACCGATGTAACAGGGGTGGAGGTGGAATTCCAAAAGACTGAGCATTGTATTTGAGTCTCTACACAGAGGCCAATTTACGTGAAGATAGACTAAACACTAGACCGACACACGGGTGGGTTTTTCAATAAATAAATCATTTTTTAAAAATGGGGTGCCAGGGTGGCTCAGTCAGTGAAGTGCCTGACTCTTGGTTTTGACTCAGGTCATGATATGGTCTCAGGGTCATGAGATTGAGCCTTGTGTCAGGCTCCGCACTCAGCAGACAGTCGGCTTGAGATTCTCTCCCTCTCCCTCCGTCCCTCACCACCCTCTCACTCAAACAATACTTAAATCTTTTTTTTTTTTAAGATTTTATTTATTTATTTGACAGAGACAGCGAGAGAGGGAACACAAGCAGGGGGAGTGGGAGAGGAAGAAGCAGGCTCCCAGCGGAGGAGCCCGATGTGGGGCTCGATCCCAGAATGCCAGGATCACGCCCTGAGCCGAAGGCAGACGCTTAACGACTGCATCACCCAGGTGCCCCTTAAATCTTTTTTAAAAATAAAATAAAAATAGGGGCGCCTGGGTAGCGCAGTCGTTAAAGCGTCTGCCTTCGGCTCAGGGCGTGATCCCGGCATTCCGGGATCGAGTCCCACATCGGGCTCCTCCGCTGGGAGCCTGCTTCTTCCTCTCCCACTCCCCCTGCTTGTGTTCCCTCTCTCGCTGTCTCTGTCAAATAAATAAATAAAATATAGGTGGCTTCCCCCCCCCCACGCATGATCCAGTGGGTAGAAAGCTTATGAGGAATAGATTACTATTAAAAATTTAAGAATTTACTTTTTTTGCATATCTGAATATATTTGTGATCTCACACCACGTGATTACTAAAATTGTCAGAACTTCGTTTCATAAATAAATAAATAAGAAAACATGCTCAGGGCGGTAAACAGTCCTGTTGTCGTTGAATGGCAGCAAGTAAATAGCACGATGAATATTTTTTTTCTCAGTTTTCCCAATTTGCTTATTTAAACAACTTTTGTGTTTTAATCCCTTTAAGTGTGTTGCCTGAAATTCTAGTATTGCAAAGGGTGTTGACACACAGATGTCTGAGAGCCTCTGCTCATTATTTTCTCCTTTGGCCATACTGTCAACCAGACTCATTTATTAAACACACACTATGGGTTGGGCAGTACAGATATGAACTTAGAAAGTTATAATCACTTTGTTCCAGAAACAGTCGAGTAAATCATGGACTATAGGAAAGTGTGTTGATCATGTGGCAGGATATTATTTTTTTAAGTAACTTCACCAAACCTACTCACAACACAGGAAGAGAAAAGAGAGACAGTGAGAGCCTGCAGAAATCAGAAAGATTTCCCGGCTAGCAAGGCATGGTAGTAGCAGGGTCCTGAAGGGCCCGCATAGATGATGGAGTGGATCCATTTCCTAGGGACTCCATAACTACACACCACAAACTCGGTGACTTAAAACAACAGAAATGCATTCTCTCATAATTCTGGAGACCGGAAGTCCAAAACCAAAGTCTCAGCAGGGCCATGCTTCCTCTGAAGGCTGTAGGGAAGGATCCGGTCCATGCTGTCTCCTAGCTTCTGGTGGTTACCAGCAATCCTATGTAGGCACGTCACTCCAACCTCTGCCTCTGTCTTCACAGGGGTCTCTTCCCTGTGTCTTCAAATTTGTCTCTTTTTATAAGGATACCAGTCATTGGATTTAGGACCTACTGTAGTGCAGTATGACCTCACTTTAATTTGCTTTATATCTGCAAAGATCCTATTCCAAATACGGTCATGCTTACAGGGACTAGCGGTTAGGACTTTGACATATCTTTTTAGGGCCACAATTCAACCCAGAACGTGGGATGACAGAGATTTAGTAGATGCTGGTTCATAGAGAGAACATCAGGGATCCTTTCTTCTCCCTCTCCAGATCCTCCCCTCTGGTCAAGCCTTCGCATCAGGCAAGCCCCTAAAATTCAGCCTCTACTCCAGGGAAAAAAATAGAATAAACCTCAACTTGACTGCCATGAAGTATCCATCTCCCTTGGGAGAATGGGGGTTTAATATATAAATTGAGGTGTAGCAAAAAAAGTCTATTTATACTTTTTCCTTTCCTAGGTTGAGGACAGAAATTCAGATAATGTAATACATTTGAGGAGATGTACAAAGTATTTTTGGACCACAAAGATCAGGGAAACCAGACGGATGGTGTAGGGAGTGTTTATTGGAAGCAGTCTTGAGTTAAACCCCACAAGAAGAATAAGAATTAAGTATATAGCAACGAGGGATACGAAAAATGCAAGAGGCTTCCAGGCAGAGAACAACATGAACTTGGGAAAAGAGGTAAGAAAGAGTATCAAGGGACTGCCATTCTTTTAGTGTGACTGACGGAAGAGCTGTATGAGGAACAGTAGAAGGAGATGGGGCCAGAGAGTTGGGCTGGGGCCAGACCGTGCATGTCAGAAAGATGGCTCCAGCAAATACATGAAGGATAGTTCGAGAAAGACACCACTAGAGACAGAGACTAGTGAGGAGATTACTGCTATAAATCTCACTAAAACCGTGGAGACCTGAATGAAAGCAATAGTGGAAAGGATGGAAAGGAAATATATCTAATCAGAAGAAGAAAGTTAATGTGACTCCCAGGTTTCTCAGCTGGATAACAACTGGATAAAGAACAGCGGCTTTCAGAAAGATTTTTGTTTTATTCTGTTGTTTTTTTTGTTTGTTTGTTTGTTTTTTACTGTGATCCACCAAGAAACATTTTACATTGACACCCAGGGTACGCACACACATACACACCTATGTAGAACAGATACTGGAGTTTTCTGGAACACTTAACCTCACTATATTGCAATGCACTGTGGTGTGTTCTTTTCTGGTTTTGTTTTTAAATGCTGGTCACAACCCACCAAATTGATTTTACAGCCCATTAATGGGTCACAATTTAGAAAGTGCTTAGGAAAACACTTACTGGGGGGTGGTGGTGATGCTATCACAGGGAAGTAAATACGAGAAGAGGAGAAGTTGAGGGGAAGAAGGGAAGATGAAGAATCGAGTTTTAGATACGTGGCTTGTCAGGTACCAAAATTTGCCCAGGCAGTTTTTGTTGCAGTCCAGTTGTCTGATGGCCTGACCTTTGGCTCCTACAGCTGACCTTCCAGGGAGGTTTACCCGTAGCGGATTTGCTGGAGCCACAGGAGGCAGCCTCACACTTCTCACCTGTGTGACCCTCTTGCCCCCCACGAGGACGAAATAATTTTCCCTGATCTTCTATATGTTTATGTAAAGGGAAAAAAGTGAAGTCAATAAATGTTTGATAAAGAAATCTGAAAATTAATAAATAAGCCCAAGGAAGACAATGCACTCTCACATTTTAAATTTCTTAAATTGTAAATGCACCTTGCTGACGGAGACAAATGCTGGAAGTGTAATTTTATTTATTTATTTTTTTTTAAAGATTTTATTTATTCATTTGACAGAGAGAGAGACAACCAGCGAGAGAGGGAACACAAGCAGGGGGAGTGGGAGAGGAAGAAGCAGGCTCCCAGTGGAAGAGCCTGACGTGGGGCTCGATCCCAGAACGCCGGGATCACGCCCTGAGCCGAAGGCAGACGCTTAACGACTGAGCCACCCAGGCGCCCCTGGAAGTGTAATTTTAAACTTCACAGCAATGCTTTTACGAGGTAGCTGATGCACGTGGTCAGAGAATCAAGTACATAATCGGTTATTGTTGGAACGTATTTCTGTTCACAGTATTAGATCGTTTAGAAATGACTGCTAAATACACTGAATATTCTGCAGCTCACACACACATGTACCTCTGCTTTTCCCTCCTTTTCAGAATCTTTTTCTCTACCTCTCTCATTTTCCCACACTCTGGTCCCCTGACTCCCTCACACACAAATTTCTGTGCTATCTTAGACTCTGAAAGAGTCCCTGTTTTGCCACCAGCCACCACTAATTGGACCGTCTATCTCAGAGTATGATTTATGAAGATGGCTGAAATGCGGTCATCATGGCTTAGACCAGGAGAAAGTTTCAATTTCAATTCCAGTCAGGAACCATGTGTTCTAGTGTGATTTTCTTGTACTGATTTTCTTTTGCACGACGCCACAAGAACTTAGTATTCCCTCCACAGTCCCACCCTAGATTCTATTTCTCACTTCATGCATCAATGCCCATAACAGTGCCGATTACCATCTACACCTATAAGAGCCACGTCTCTACCTTCACGCCATATCTCACTTCTGGGTTCCAGACCTATTGCTTAACCCATCTCTTAGGTATCTCCACATGGAGAGCTTCGATTTCAATATGTCTAGATAGAATTCATTTTTCATTCCCCTCTCCCAATCTACTCCTCCCTAAACTGGTTCCATCTTTTGCATTCTTGATCTTAGTGAACTGGAGGGGAGAGGTGTTTTACAGTAAAGAGACGGAAAGTCAAAATAAGCACCTTCCCAGAACTCTATTGCTCTAACAGAAGAGCTGCTCATTTGCATATGAAATGGGGGGATTGGGGACTTTTTATCCAGAGAGTTGATTGTATCAGATACTTACAACAGCAGACAATGTGGACCACCATGGGAAAGCACCTCACCATACTTACTGAAAGAAATCCTTGGGACTGCCAAATCCACCATGATCCCTGTCTTTGTTTCCCCTGCTTTTTAATGCATTCTATGAATTGGTCCATGAATTCCAGCAGGCCAGATGAGTCAAGTCTATCTAAAATGTGAAAACGTCAAGTTTCACCGAAGACTTCAAATTCCTTTAGCCGGAAGATAAGGCTCTTTAAAAAAAAAAAAAAAAAGGCAAGTATTTCATCAACCCTGGGAAAAATCAGATCTGTAATCCTAGTGTGTTCACCTCAAAAGCAGGTGCTCATTTTAAGCATGTGTGTTCTCCACAAAACTCCTTCTAGGCAGGCACTCCAGGAAAGCTTTTGTTTGACTGTCACGGTCTGATGAGATAAGCACATCTAGCCTGTTAATTGGTCTCTGGGCTTTATTCATCTATCTCTTATCACTAAACTTGCTGTTCCTAAGGAGGCAACATGGAAAAATTCTCAAGAGCTGGTGAGTAGCTTCCTCAGGACTTTCAGCATTCTGTCCCCGTCTCTGACACTCAGCGTCTGGGCTACACCGTAGAGTACCAAGCTCTGGCTTAGAAGTATAGCATCGTGCCTTGTCTACTTCGTGAGGCAGAAGGCATTTCCTTCTCCCCATCTGTTCCGGACCGAACGTTTGTGCTCTGCGCCCCCGCTCATATGTTGAAATCCTAGCCCTCAACCTAATGGTATTAGAAAGAAGGGCCTTTGGGAGGTGATTCAGTCAGGAGTGTGGAGCCCTCTAGAATGGGTTTACTGGTGTAAGAGAAGAGACTCCAGTGAACTACCCACTGCTTCCACCAGTGAGGACACAGGGAGAAGATGGCTGCCTGTGAGCCAGGAAGCAGGCCCTCCGCAGATACCAAAGCTGCCAACTGCTTGATCTTGCACTTCTCAGCCTGCAGAACTGTGAGAAATGTGTTTGCTGTTAAAGCTATCCATTGGATGGTATTTTTGTTACAGCAGCCCAAACAGACTACAACTCCACCTAACGATGCCACCCGGCATGAGAAATAAAGTGATTGTTCCAATTATTACCACTTAATCTGAAAACAATAAATTAGTCTCAGTGTGCAGTAGTCACTGGAGCTGGCAAAGAACATACTAGACTATACGGTTTAATTTCCTCCAATGTAAAATGCCTGATGCAGTGATTGACAAAGAGCAGATGCCCAATAAACGTTCCCGTCCTTTCTCTCCCCTTCCTCCCCTTCCTTCTCTGCGCCCTCCTTTTCCTCCCCTTCCCTTCCGTTTCTATTACCACCTTATTGTACAGGTACTGTAATGTACAGGCATAAAATAGGCAGATGTGTATCTTACAAACCCAATTATTTAGTAAAATAGGAAATCCTATTCAAGACATGATACTTAGAAGTCTTCGTATTTTTTTTTTCTCAGAAATGTTGGAAGGGCTAAGCGGAGGGACATGGTTTTCTGGCCAGGTAGTCCTTGATACATCCTGTGGGAGGAAATACTTCTGTATCTCCTGTGCATGCCACTCCCCACATCTGAAAACCCTACGATCTGGGTTTCCTTCAGTAGACTGAATGTAAATGGCCCCACCAGGTGAGAGGAATGAATAAATACTAGACAAAGCCTGAGCAAAACTGGAAGTGAGAAAAACTTAACACTTTGCCTTTTTACCCCTCCTCTTAGAGGCACCTTACCCATTCCACCCACCTAATCCTCGGATTCTATTCTGCACCTTTTGTTCTCCATAAAATAACTGTCCTATCTTCATTCTTTAAAATCGCTGATGTTGGGGGTGCCTGGGTGGTTCAGTAGGTTAAGTACCCAAGAGATCACCCAAGTTGGCCTCTGTGTACAGCCTTCCTATTGACCTTAACTGAGATGACAGCATGAGAGGAGCTCTATTTGGAAATGTCTCTATTGAACAGAGAAGAGTGAGACATGGCTCCAAAATGAAAGTTCTATTCTTTTAACATTAATCTTTTCTGGATCTCTCTGATTGACCTTCATGATTTATCTAGATAGCGCTTATGTACTGAATTTTGAAAAAATTTTAAACTGTTCCAAAAAATAGACTAGCCCATGATTTAACTTGGGAACTTGGATTAGTTTTATTAAAATGTCTTCTCAAGTTTCCTCTGTGGTTTATGCCCAGATTCTAACTGTGAAAGTTCATGAAAAGATAGGATAAATTCAGTGATTATTCAAATAAAATGACATAACTTAAACATATTCTACCTCTTCTCAATCTCAGCAATCTAGAAGGAAATCTGGAAGGGAAGAAGGAAAGGAGGGAATAAGAGAAGGAAGGAAAGAAAGAGGGAGATAGGGAGTAAGAGAAGGAAGGAAGGAAGGAAGGAAGGAAGGAAGGAAGGAAGGAAAGAAATCTTCAGCCTTTATCTAAATACTCCGTATTAAATAAGTCATTTCGAGAAGTAGATAGCAGAGTCAAATCGTTTTTTTGTGTCCTGAAGTAAATTATCGGACTAGTACAGACCCAGGCTAAGACAGATATAGCATTTAACTTCACGGGTGGCTATAATTTCTGGATTTGTGAGAGAGTGATTCCTGCTTAGTATATTCCAAAAAGGACATGAAGTTTCTTAAAGGCCCTGTATAAATCAATTCACAATCATACTGAGGTAGTTTGACTGTGACTCCAAAATGTCTGAGTTTCATTTTCTCCCTGTTAGAGATGAAACCACTGACATTCATCTTTTATGGACATTTCCAGCTAAAGACTTTTTTTGGTAAGTTAAAATTTGAAGAGCATGAAAGAGAAATTATTCTGATTTATGATGACTTCCAATCAGGACCAATTAAGAGAAAATGAACCAGGGAAATTGGAGTGGGGAAGGGAAATAAGATCCAGCAAAGTGAAAGTATTTAAACCTAAGTTTTCTTTCACTGTGATCCCCTGGGCAGAATCAAGCAAAAGCAGCTTCAGGATCAAGGGTCCCTGTGCCCCCAGACCTCGCCCACATCAGGCTTTTCCACTTCTCATCTTGTTCTAGGCCCAAACAACTTTGCCTGGGATCAGTCTACACATGCCCTTCCCTTTACTCAGTAGTCTATCCGATGGACAGAAATGCCCGTCCTTTATTACCATATTCCGGTAGAAATGTAAAATAAACTCCAATATTATGGTATGCTCTATTCATTTCTTTTTTCTTTTTTAAGATTTTATTTATTTATTTGACAGAGAGAGAGACAGCCAGCGAGAGAGGGAACACAAGCAGGGGGAGTGGGAGAGGAAGAAGCAGGCTCAATCCCAGGACGCTGCTCTATTCATTTCTGACTTGGTTCCCACCTAAACACCTCGTGAGTTCAAGCTGAAAATCCAAGGTCTCAAATTTCACACATTTTTTTAAAAGTATTTATGTCAGTACTGCCCTTAGATGTGAGCCTAGGGGCCTCTGTGCTGGGCAGGTGTTTTAGAGGGTCTCCATAGCACACACGCGCTGACACACAAATAAATGTCTCAAGGACCGTACGCTGCCGCTGTCCCTTGGGATCCTGCACTGGCGAAGCACCTTTTATATTCTAAACATCCACCCTTAGGATCAACACTGTTAGGACCCCAAAGAAACACCCTTTACCTCATGCCCCATATCCACCACACATACAGGGACTTCAATCGCTTGCTGGAAAAGTTTGTGGGCGGTGCCACTGCTGATGAATGGGCCCAGCTTTGGAGTATGAAGGTTTCAGTGGCAGAAGTGCTGGAGAGACAAGACAAATTAATTAACCTGCCAAATGTTTCCTCTGAGGTAGCATGAACACCAAAGATTACTGCATAACAAAGTATTCTTTCCCAGCCATGCTAAATGTTTTCTTGATTTTCTTTGTGTTCCAATTCATGGTTCCAGACGTACTCATAAATTAATACAATAGGTGCAGCCATTATACATGATCACCGAGAAACATTCTTAAGGGTGGCTCAGTTGTTAAGCGTCTGCCTTTGGCTCAGGGCCTGATCCCAGGGTCCTGGGATGGAGCCCTGCATCAAGCCCCGCGTCACACTCCCTGCCCCACTGGGAACCTGCTTCTTCCTCTCCCACTCCCCCTGCTTGTGTTCCCTCTCTCGCTGGCTGTCTCTTTCCTTCTCTGTCAAAGAAATAAATAAAATCTTAAAAAAAAAAAAAAAGAAACATTCTTAAACAATTCATACTACTATTACATTTGTGTGTATAATTAATACATATATACACATATACACAGACACATATATATACATACACATACAGTAGGATTTCTCAACCCCAGAGCCATTTAGAATTGGGGTAGGATATTCTTTGAGATGTTTTTAGTTTTCTCTTTTGTTTTTTGGTGGAGAGGGGGAGCTCTCCAGTGCGCTGTAAGATTCTTAGACTTAGCAGCATTGCAGGTTTCCACCCACTAGAAGCCAGGAGTTTTCCCCAGCCCTGCTCGTGACAATCAAAAATGTCTGCAGACATTGCCAAATGTCCCCAGTTGAGAAGCCCTAGGCTAGACATTACCCACATGAAACATGACATTGTTTCATTACATTTGCAACCTGATGGATACTGAACTCTCAGCCTGTGAATAGTTCTGTCTGAAAATATTTAATAAGATTTAATTAAGTATCTTAAAAATTAAATTTAAAATGTCAGCACTACTAAATAACATTTTAAATTTTGATATCTATTCATTATAATTTGTATTTTGCCTTTTAATTTTAATAGATTTTTAATATTTTAGGAGAATATAACTTTTTGCAAGCATATATGAAAAAGTTTTAATTTTTTGTTTTATACATTCACTGGAATTTACATTTTTTGATAAAAATATATTGCAATGTATTTTATGTGGATTACATTTTATTTTTCATCTTTTAAATTAATTAAAGAATGATAGAAAATACCAAAGCAAATCTCAGAAAACAAAACAAAAAGCCTAAAAACACAGAGAATCTTTAAAAAGTGGACTGCTAAAATTTTTAAAAACCAGGAACAATGAAAATGAAGAGGCATCTGTTAAGTATTGCTCACTGGTTTAACCTTATTACCTTGAGTGAGATATGCTAAGACCAGATGCAGATCAAGAGAGAGAAACCAAACAGAGTTTACAGCTTTGTTGCACAGTTCCCTGGGGAGAACACAGCATGCCACAAAGGACCACACAGGGGAAGTGACCAGTCAATCATTAGGCAGAAGGGGGATGTGGGGAACAAGCACCTTTATCGTGGTTTCTGTGGGAAGGAAAGCATGAGGCAGGGCAAGCAGGTTTGGGATTCACTAACTGGAATAAGTTCTTCAGGCTCTGGGGCTGATAGGTTGTCTCTGGTTGTCTGGCATCTGGCCCTGGGGCAATTAAAGCAGGTATATGGTGTCCTGGAGTATGACCACGCCATATAATGCAGGTGGTTGTGGGTGTGAACTTAGCTGCTCAAGAGGGGGGAACTACCAGCCTCTAGACAGAGTCTCAAAACTAAGTCAAGACAGAATTTTTAAAAACTATATTACACCACACATAGAATTCAGAAACAGGATCTTACAAGTTCTTTATTTGGTAAAGATGTAATTATTGATCATAACAAGTAAATGAGCAAGAAAGGTTTGTTTGTTTTTTTCTTCAAAAGACAGTAAATGGAACAGACCATATGAAATCCTTGCAACTTTATTTTCTTTAATAAGTGACAATTTCATTACTGGATCAAACAATGTGAAGGAATGTAGGCCTCCTTATGAACTCTTGTTCTGGCTTGGAAAATGTTAGGTATGGATCTAATTTAACTAGATTCAAAAAGGATTTGAAATGACTGACAGCAATGTGTATATACTAAGGAATAAATGATAAATGAGGAAATCATGATGAAGGGAAAACGAAGACAGAAACATCTAGAGATAGATCCCTGTTCTCCAGATAACTAACTACATTAAAGTTCGTTTCTTTAGAGCTTAGGTAGCGTAGGATTTGTAGAGATGGACCACAAACGTGACTTCCTAGTGACCAAAACAAAGAGTGAATCACTGTTTGTGTAGGGGCCCAGGGAAGGCTGCTCCAAGATGGGCCACCGTGGCTTGAACATTATTTTGAGTTAAAAGTAATCAAAACCCAGCAGTTGCAGGAGAAGCTCTCTTCTAGGTCCTCAGCTGTTTAAATTTACGTTGGAAAGGAGAGACTGTACCAAGAAGAGAAGTATTAACAGAGACATCCCCCCCTTTACCTAAGGAACTTATCTGTTTTTCCAAACATCTCCTTTCACCTTCCTGCTAATGGTCTTCCTCCCCTTTGTATCCTCAGGCCCCTCCACCTCTCCTTAGCTCATATAAGCTTCCTGTGGCCTCAATGTCTTTGAAATTTCCATGTCTGTGTGGATTTCCCATGACTTTCTCCTGTTCATCTGCTGAACTTGATTCTAAGTTCAGCTAGGAGGACTTTGAAGGGCAGAGGAGTCTTCCTTCCTGACATTTGTTTCAAAGGTCACAAAATACCCATCAGAAAATAAAAACAACTAGTTGCTAAGAAATTCACCTTTTCTAGAAACTGGGAACATGAAAAGAATCTTCTAGATTCTTGGAGCTGAACATCATCTGCTATGTATGTATCACAAGTAACATTTGTAAGTAGGAGGTTTTTTACAGGTAACATTAGCTAACAGATTCTTTTCACATTATGATTTTCTTTCATAGAATGCACTGGAGGCAACTGCCCATTTGCTCACAGCCATGCTTATTGTCAGCGCTACTGGACTTCCCAGGTGGTTTTGAGGAGAGAAGTGGGGGAAAAAGCTGGGCCCAGGAAGGCAGGTGCATAAATGGGATCACTAATTGGCAGGAATGCACCTCAAATGGCAACATTGCCTGAGGTACCATGTGATTTCTTTTGTAATACATGCACAGTAACCAAACTTTCTCTATCTTCTCAGGTTCTAGACACAGAAAATGACCTCTATGTTGCCTTCTGTATGTTAACAGGCATCTCATCATTGAACAAATGATGTTACAGTCAGAAATTAGAGAAGGAGCCATCACATGTATACATTTCAAATCACGTATTTTTGCTCAATAAACTTAAATGCTTCTATTATCTCTACAGCAAACATCACAAAATAACAAACCCAGGGGGGGAAGTTAGTGTGTATTACATTATCCAAAAAGAACCACACTTTTATATCCAGTTAAACTCATTGCAGATGAATATTCTAACAAATCTCACCAAGGCATATTTCAAGTTACCACTTCAGTACAATTTGTTTAAATTATCAGTGTTACAAATGACCTTCCAGATCATGTCCTAAGGAGGCCTGACAAAGTCTTCTGTCAAGGACATACTGGGCCAGTGGGGCAATTTCCAATTTGGCCCCACAACACCACAAGAAGTCAATTTCCAAGGGACACCTGCTGGGGAGGAAGAAATTCCTCTTATACTTAAGGTCCTTCTAGCTGGACTTGGAATCAAATTGACATGAGACAGAGTAACAGGAAAAAATCAAATTTAATAGGTATACATATAGGGAATCCACACAGACATGGAAATTCTAAAGACAATGAGGCAACGTGAAGCTTATACAAGCTAAGGAGAGGGGCAGGGTCTAAGGATACAAAGGGGAGAAAGCTCATTAGCAAGAAGCTGAAAGGAGATGTTCAGAAAAACAAAGGTTGCCCCACTGTGCAGATAAGTTTCTGAGGTAAAGGCTCTCTGTTAATACTTCTCTTCCTGGTACAGGCTCTCCTCTCCAATGTAAATTTAGGAGTTGAGGACCAGGAAGAGAGCTTTCCTTGCATATGCTGGGTTTTGACTACTTTCAACTAAAAATAGTATTCCTGCCAAAGTGGCCCATCTTGGAACAGCCTGCCTTTGGCCTCTATACGTCAAGTATCTCAGTTGAACATGCTTTTTATCTCATGTATGAACTGTATATGTCCACACTGGGCCACCTACTCTAAGGCTACTTGCTGAAACTCTTATTTCTCCCAGTTGTGAGAAAATCTATTAAAGGCATTCATTGATAAATTTTCTAAAAATCCTCCCCTTTAAAACAAACAAAAAGTCATCTATTTCTAAAAGCTTGATATTATACAAAATTTATTTTCAAGATGGCTATAATCCTCCACCTACTTCCCCTAACTAAGCCTAATTTATTTGTTTTTGTTGTGTTAATTCATATTTATATTCATATAAATTCATATTTAGTGAGTGCTTATTCTTTGTGGGCACTGTCTTGAGTGCTTTGTTTCACAAGCATTATGTCATTTTATATTCAGGACAACCATAAGAAATGGTCCCCATTTTACGAATAAAGAAACTGAATTTTGAACAAGCTGAAAAATTTGACCAAGGTAACTGAAATAAGATAAAGATCTAGAATTGAAACTGACGTTTACCTGAACACAGATCCTACATCTTTAACCCTTAAGCATCTAAACAATTATGCTAAAACTTAATATTGCAGATGCATGATTTGCTGCTTTGATCAAATGTGTGTATGTATACGTATTTATATATTTATACACACATGCATACACATATTTGTACTGTATTTCAGGTACATCATGGGTTAAATAAACTTCTGAGACTAGCCAAGGAACCTTTCAACTATGCTCATTTTAATTTTTAAAATAAGGTGTATCAGGGTCTTCGATTTGAACATAATATATACTCATTAAAGAAACTTGGGGGGCGCCTGGGTGGCACAGCGGTTAAGCGTCTGCCTTCGGCTCAGGGCGTGATCCCGGCGTTCTGGGATCGAGCCCCACATCAGGCTCCTCCGCTATGAGCCTGCTTCTTCCTCTCCCACTCCCCTGCTTGTGTTCCCTCTCTCGCTGGCTGTCTCTGTCTCTATCGAATAAATAAATAAAATCTTAAAAAAAAAAAGAAACTTGGGAATGTGCACAAAAGAAGAAGATCATCCAATTCTCATGTTTAAAGATGCACATTTTCTAATATTTTCTTAACCATTAATTACCACCATTTATTTGGGAAAACATTCTATGGATGTCTATATTTTAAATTTTAAAGAACTGATTAAAAATTATTTTTTACATAAAGGTTAGCAGACTTAGGGATCAAAGAGACATAGGTCCAAATTTTAGCACTACCACTTACTGGCCAGGTGATCTTAAAAAACCATCTGACTCCTTGAGCCTGAGTTTTCTTGTATGTGAAGTAAGAATAATAATTATTCCTACCCCACTGGGATATCCTGAAAATTGAAAGAGATAACGTATGTAGAAGGCTTGGCAAATATTTAGTGCTTCAGAGAAGAGGATGGTGGACATGGTATATTTTTATTAAATATCTACATTAAAACAGATCAATCAATTAAATAGCAAACCAAAATGCATGGTCAACATTTACAATGAAACTAGATAACTGGATTTCTTTACAAACCTCAGAATACCAGCTGGTGAGGATGAATTATCAGAGCCACAACACCAGCAAGCCTAGTATCAGGGTCTGTGCAGAAGAAAGTAGATAAAAGCAAAAACAAAGCACCATGTACCCATTTGGCAATAGCCACCGAATCCAAGAGGGTTTTAGGGGTGAGTGCAAAGAGGGCTTTCTATGAGGACTACAGGCACTGGAGGAATCCAGCACTTCTAAGATTTCTTCCAGAACAAGGCTTCCTTTCAGGAAAGGGCCCTGTACTACGGCAAAACGGATGGAATATAATCAAAATTGAACAGAATAGGCTCAACAGAGAAAAGAAAGAAAAGATACACATCAAAGTGGAGGAGGAAAACAGAAGCTTTGGAAAAGCCCTGGAAGTCTTGGAAAACAACAGAAGAGGGAACTTTCTGAGTCAGAAAAGCTACCCTGTACCAGGCCTTTAAAATTTCAGAAATAGAAGTCCTGGAAAACAAAAGAAGAGGAAACTCTGTGAAGTTAGAAAATCTACCCTGGGGGCGCCTGGGTGGCTCAGTCATTAAGCATCTGCCTTCGGCTCAGGGTGTGATCCCGGGGTCCTGGGATCAAGCCCCGCATCAGGCTCCCTGCTCCGCTGGAAGCCTGCTTCTTCCTCTCCCACTCCCCCTGCCTGTGTTCCCTCTCTTGCTGGCTGTCTGTCTCTGTCAAATAAATAAATAAAATCTTAAAAAAAAAGAAAGAAAGAAAGAAAATCTACCCTGAACCAGGCCTCTAAAATTTCAGGAATCTGATTCCACATAAAAATGAGCAGCAGAAAAGTATCGAAGTCAAGTCCTATGCAAAGTTATTATAAGATAAAAGAGAATAAAGAGCAGAGTAACATCACTACAGATAATAAAAGCGTATCAGAAAGACAGGGACAGATCAAAACTGTAACCTATTTCAAAATGAGCTAAAACATTAAGAAATGATACAAGATGTAAAAGAACAATATAAATCAGAATTAGAAAAATTCAGAAACGAGGTGACAGAGCATAGGAAAGAATTATAAATAAATGAAAAGACATTTCAGAAACAAAGACTGCATTAGAAGGAACACAAAAGCAAAAAAGCACAAAATATGCCTCTGGAAAATAGAAGGTGAGAAGGACAAAGACTTTAACAATCAGAAAGAAAGAAAGAAACAAAGAGATAAAAAGGATTAAAAAGAACATGACAAAGAAAAGATAAGCAAAGAAGCTTCAAATTCCATAATACAGAAATCCCCAAGGAAGAAAACCAAAGCAAGGAAGAGAACAAACACTAAAATAATAGTTCAAGAAAACTTTCCTAAAATTAAAAAAGAATTGAGAATATATATTGGAAGAACCCACCACTCACCTGAGCCTATCAACTCGGAATGACCAATGCGAAGGCATATTCTAAAACAATGCATATGGTTTTAAAGAGAAAAGAAATTATTTGAGCATTTGGGGGGGGAGGCAAGTGATTTATAAGGGGAAAAAATTAAGCTACCATCATACTTAACAACAGCAATGTTTTATGACAGAAAAAAAAATACAGCAACCTAATTAATGTAGTCAAGGGATGTCTAAAGGAAATTTGGAGAAAAGGATTTTTTATCCAGCAAAACTGACTTTCAGCTATGAAGAGCATAAACAAACTGTTATCAACATGTAAGAATTCAAGGAATATTATTCCCATGAGCCCTTCCTGAGGAATATACTGTAAATGAGTTTCAGAATATTCTATAAATGAGAATAAAAATCACGAGAGAGACATAGACACAAGGGCTGATGGTAAGGACCAAATTTATAAAACATATAGTTCTTATAGAACTAAGATCCAAAGAGCATTAAAAGGGGGAAAGTATAGGATTAATGGCTACATGCTTAGGCAATGCAGGTATAATACAGCTATTAAAATTAATGGAAGATGAGGAAAGTATATGCAAAAAACATTTCAGTTACTTTCAGGGATCATCTTGCCAATATCTGTGTATCTAATACTGGAACTGAGTAAATGAACAACAGCGAGGTATTCTGAATTCCTGGGTCCTTAAGAACTAAGATTTCTGGTATGGAAGAAAAGAAGCAGATGTAATACAGAAGTTTAGTTTAAAAACAACAAAAAACAAAAAAACAAAACTTTGTTCCTGAATCTAAATCAAGCCTATGGGTAGGAATTCACAAAGTAACTCTGTCCACTGAGGAGACCTAGAAACAATCACCGTTCCCAGCAAACACACTGTGGTTTTGAAGTCCTACCACCACTGCCACTCCACCCCCTCCAAAATACCACCCAAAGCTTCCCAGAGAAATAACTATTTCCATGTCTGGGGCTGGAAATACACAAGATGAGCCTGGAAACCTTGCTGTACCAAATAGCAAAGAAGTTATCAAAGAGTCGGTTAAAGGGCTCAGAAGCCAACACGTAGAGACTCCTACTAGCCAAATACAGGGCAATTTGAGCTTCAATAAAACCATGAATGGATGTCTTTGAATGGAGGGAATGGGGACTGAAATTCCTTTCTTTGCAGAAGGGATCAAACACAAGCCTGGCTGCGTGTCTGCATCCAGCTGCAGATTTGTAGGGACCACGGGAGAGACAAGAAAGTGTTAAAGGGAAAAATCTAGACCATGACAAACTGCAGATCTGATGCCTCAGGTTCTCCAACAGATAACTAGTGAGAAAAAGAAAGGGATGGAAGGGGAACCGCAGATTAAAAGAGATTTAAAAGACCTACATTTTAAAAATAGGCAAGACAAAATTACAGTTTAGGGATGCATTACTTTTTGAGAAAACTATAACGTAATGCACAGAAGTCATTATTATAGACTCAGGATGGCGACTAGTTCGGGGAGGAGGCGTGCTGAGATTGGGCTGGGGTACATGGAGGGGCTTCCAGCAAGCTGGAAAAGTCCTACTCCTAAACCCAAGCAGGGGTTACAACAAACACATAGCTCACTAATCTACGTATTTTTGCGTGATTTTCTGTATCTGTCTTTTATTCTAAGTAGAAATGCCACACAAATAAATGGTAAGTGCTACATTAATATTACCAATACTTAAAATTAAATGGAAACCATCTTTAAACATCCTAACATTATAATAAGCAACCAAGTGGTAGAAAATGTGGGCTGCTCCTGGGGAAGCAGTGGGGCCTTAGGCTAAACAGCTCTCTCTTCTTTTGAGGGTAACTCCCTGAGGGTCCCTCAGCTAAGAGCTGTCAGCCACCAAGATTCCCACGTGTTAGGACAGGAGTGCCTCAGTCTTCAGGGGAAGTGGACAGGGCACCAGAGCATTCATTACACCTCTCTTCTCTTCCGTCAAGCCATGTATCAGGCTCGCTTTATTTCTACAAGTTCTCATCCCACCCTGCGCCCTCAGGACCTTTTGGTCTTAGGTGTTGAAGAGGAGTTTTGCTTGAGAGTTCCAAAGATGCCTAGGAATCTGGCCTTTAAAGAATTGTCTTTATATGTTGAAATTCAATTTAAGTGAAGACTCGCAACACATTTCTAAGATCACAACATTCTCATTCACTCATTCAACCAATATTGATTAAATGCTTTCTAGGTGCCAAGCCCTGGGAGACCGTGATGAGTAGAACAGAGTCCCGTGTGGGCTACAGCTGACTCACTCGGTGTTCTTCAATCCTGCATAATGATGACACTCCGCACCTGTTCAGAGTGATCTCTCGTTTCACTTCCATTCTGGGTGGAATACTACAAAAGATAATTATGTCATTCTTGAAAAATCTATAACACTGCAAGATTTTTCTGTGACATGTCTTCTCTGAGCTGAGTAGCTTCTTTGACTTGGTATCTGTTTGAGATTGGAGCCAGACGAATTAGGCAGGGGCTTTAGATAGCTTTAGATAGCGGTTCAAGATAGTGTTCCTGACACCTTTATAATGATCAAGGTTTACACTCTGGGGCAGTTGAAAACAAAATCGCACCACCTGTGTTTGTAATCACTAGATATTATTCATTTTCTTGCATAAATGCATGGAACATGTATTGGGATATAATTCTCCATGGATCTTTCGCATTTCTGAATGTTTAAAGCCTAAAGCTAGTACTTGAGTGACGGAACATGTTTCTCACTTAATATTATTATTATTATTACTACTACTATTACTACTACTGCCATTAGGTTGCTTTATTTTCTAATTATTTGCAACAAACCTCCTTCTTTCAGCCTCCCTCAATATCCTGCCCTACCAATTACTTCTTTTCTTTTTTTTTTTTAAAGATTTTATTTATTTATTTGACAGAGATAGAGACAGCCAGCGAGAGAGGGAACACAAGCAGGGGGAGTGGGAGAGGAAGAAGCAGGCTTCCAGCGGAGAAGCCTGATGTGGGGCTCGATCCCATAACGCCGGGATCATGCCCTGAGCTGAAGGCAGGCGCTTAACCGCTGTGCCACCCAGGCGCCCCCCAATCACTTCTTTTCATGTGTCACTTCAATCACTTGCTCTTCACAAGTGTCTGTCTCAGCCAATAAATATTAAACACACTCAAATTTCCTTCACCTTAAAAAAAAAATCTCCTCAACTTATGTTCCTCATGAATTTATTGCTTTATCTCTTTTCTTCCTTGTGCAGTCAGCTAGCTTTGAGTGCGAAGTCTTCACCTATTCTCTCCATTTACGCACTTCCCTGTTTACTTCTCAGTCCTTTGGTATCTGGATATCACCAGAACCACTCAACTAGAATTCCTCTTGGTAAGTTCGCTGGTCACTAGTGATTTTTCACTGCTGTGATCATAAATTCTAGGTATTGGCTTGCCTGGGCCATGGGGTGCCCAGATATTTGGTTCAACATTATTCTGGGTATGTCTGTGAGGTGGTTTCTGGGTGAGATTAACATTTGAATTGGTAGGCTGAGAGTAAAGCAGATTGCCCTCCCCAAGTGGCTGGGCCTCATCCAATCCACTGAAGGCCTGAATGGAACGAAAAGGCCAAGTAAGAGAGAACTCTCTCTCTCTCTGCCTGTCTTTGAACTGGGACATCCATCTTCTCCTTCCTTCAGACTCAGACTGGATCTATACCGTCAGCTGGCCTGGGTCTCCAGCTTGCTCGCTACCGATCTTAGTACCTCCCAGCCTCTAGAGCTGCATCAGCCAATTCCATACAACAAATCTCTTCATACTTATTTACATATAAATGTTTTATATTTATTTATTGTTATTTATTTATAAATACCTTTATATATATCCTAGTAGTCCTGTGTTTCTGGAGAATGCGAACTAATGTACTCAGTAGGTGTAACTTATTTCTACTTCACCTATATTACAGGAAGGTGAAACTCTTCCTCTCCAAACTCCTCCCTCAGCATTTCCACACCCCTTTCTGCCAGTTCTCTTACCTTTCTGGCTTTAATTCATTGGCCCTCCTCCTCTCCAGTGTTCACTAAATTTGATATTTTAAAGCAATTTTCTCCCTTCGTCCCTACTACGTACCCCTGGGGAATTTTACCCCCACATTCAACTTTAATTGCCAGGTGTTTGCTTTTTCCCCAAAGTCTTCGCCTCTGCAAGTATTTATCCTCCTGATCCACGCACATTCTTCCGGTCGTTTCTAGGAGGTGTTTCTACCTGGACACTTGTATGTACTTCAGATTCAATACATTCAAGGCTATGTACATTGTTCTCATAATCTTCATCACAATCATCCGTCCAGTCACCTAACCCAAATCTCAAAGTGACGTCAACCCTTCTTTTCTCTAGCATTACCCTACACTGAGTGGTTGAGTGGTCACCAAATCTCACTACTTTACCCAATGGCATCAACTAGATTCATCCCTTCTTCCCAACTGTTCTGCCTCATTCCTGATTCTTTTATGACCATAACCTTCTAGTATACCCTCCTACCTCCTGTCTCTCTCTAGTCACAACACTGCCAACAAATGTTACTCTAAATAAACATATGAGAGTGTCCCCCCTTTTCTTGAGTGTCTTCTAAAGATTTCCCCCCAGTCAAAAGAACAAAATATGCATCCTGACTCAAACCTGCTTTTCCAGCTCATCTCTCACTCCACTCCACCAGACCCCTGCCCATGCAGCCAAACCAGATACTCATGACCATTGCTCTTCATGGGGGCTCTGGAATCCCTCTGCCAAGTTATTCCCCACCCGGTGAACTTCTGCTTATCCTTCAATGTCCTCACTAAAATATCACCTTATCTGAGAAGATTTTCTTAACACCTTCAGGCATAAGCTGTCACTCCTTTCTTTTCTTTTTTCTTTTAAATATTTTATTTATTTATTTGACAGAGATAGAGACAGCCAGCGAGAGAGGGAACACAAGCAGGGGGAGTGGGAGAGGAAGAAGCAGGCTCATAGAGGAGGAGCCTGACATGGGGCTCGATCCCGGAACGCCGGGATCACGCCCTGAGCCAAAGGCAGACGCTTTAACCACTGTGCCACCCAGGCACCCCTGTCACTGCTTTCTTAACTACTCATATACTTGATACATTCTCTGGCTCTTTGGTCATGACTGACTTACATGTGGGCCTCCTCCATTCTATCAGGAGTTCCTTCTGAGTAGGGACTACATTCCATTTACTTTTTGCCTCCAACCTAAATGCGGTCCCTTGAACCGCAGTTAGTGGAAAGGACTTAATAAATGTATTAAATGTTAATGTTGTTAAATAAGTGTGTGAAAATGAATTAAACTTGAGGACCTAGAACTGCATTATAATGGTAATAGCTATAAATTTTTTATATACTTTAACACAGCAAACTCACATTTAAGAATTCATCCTAAATAATCTTAAATATATACAAATATGTAGCCAAAATGACGTTTGAGTTTTTGCTTTTGTTTATTTCTTTAATGCTCTTAGAAACTTGAATGATCCCTGTTATCTTTAGTCACCGCACTTCCTACAATTTAGGGAATATTTTCTATATAGAAAACGGGTTTTCAGGATGCCTCAAATTTTATTGTGTAAACTCAAAAAGAAACAAAATGAAACAAAACAGAAAACTTGAACCTTTAGCAAAAAGGCTAGATATTTATTTAAAATAGGTTACCTCTGGCTTTTAGGTGTTATTAATACACAGAGACTTTAGGAATCTCAGTAACTGTATTAATGAACACTTTAAGATGTAATTTTGAAACTGTATGACACTGGGCTCCTAGTGTACCTTCCCACGTCCTGTCCTTCCCTCCTCTAGTCATAACATCCTTAGGTGCACATCCTTATTTGGCCTATATATCTGTTGGAAGACAACATTTATTCTCTTTGATAAGAAGCAAAAATTTTATCAGATTTTGTAAAACTTAATGAAGTGCAGAAGGTAGCCTAAAATTGTTCCGCGATACCACTTCACTAGAGCAAGATGGCAGCACAGCTGCTGAGTAGGGCCCTTTGGGGAGTTTCTCAGCACTAATGAAGGAGAGATGGAAGATCTGAAGAAGGAGTGGATGAGCTGGAATCTTGGTGGACTTCTTGGTGCATTATGGGTGCCTAGTGGCTGGCTGTTCTACTCTTCTAGCTGCCATCTAACTATAGAGAAGAGAATCAGCAAAGACTCTCCCAAGATTTCCTGGAACTGTCCTCTTTCCCTTCCTGGCTTTCTATCCAATGGACACCAACAGGGCTATCTAAACTATTTTGAACTTGAGTCAGGTTCAACTGTATCAACCCCGATCCCCATTACCACCACCACCTGGAACAGTTAACTCTAGGCACAGCCTATAGCAAAGACCACACTTGCCACACCCGCTTCATGCCTTAGGGGCAAGCCCTAGTCATCATGGTAGTAAGGGTGCTGTTTGGCTTTAATGTCATCAGCTGCTTCCAGAAGATGACTTTGTGAGGAGATCACCTTAGCTTCACTTAAAAGCAAATTAGTCCAAATTTCAAAATGGCTTTCTGTTGCAGAGAAGCAAAATTCTTCTAAGGAATTCATTTTAGAGCAGTGCTAATTAATCCCTCAAGCTAGACAAGGGTGTTATTTCATGCTGTTCCTGAGAAAGAGCCTAACTCAGGACACCAGCATTTCCCTTCCAGCCTCCGAAATTCAAAAGCTCTCAGGAAGCCTACGTGGTTGCATGCTGGCTGCCACTTCTGGGCAGAGCCTGAGGAAGTGTCCTCTCTACTTCTCTTGAGCAGCACAGGAGACAGCCCCAAAATGTATAGAAATGTAATGGGAGCAGGACAGGATGTAGACAGAACAGTTCGATAATTCCAGAACTTGAGAAAACTGAACAATTATATGGTCTCTGAATAAATCAATGCACATATGCCTAACATTGATTCTTTTTTCTTTAGCCCATGGAATTAGGGGAGGATGTTCCCTACTTACAGAGGGTACAAAATCTGAGTCAGAGCCTCAGGGAGAAGCGCACAAATTTCCCTTGTGTTTCACAGTATTGCAGCACAGAGGCCACTGTAGCTGTAGAAATACTCAACTGGTCAGGGGTCTCTCTCGGGGAGGAGAGAGAAGATAAGAATCCCTTAACATCGCTATTTGTGCAAAAAAGATGAGAGAACATGATGAAAACTCATAAAGCCAAAAGTATCGATTCATGCCAACCAACATCATTTGCAAGTGAGAAAAAGAGGAAGTGGCCATGGACTTAAATTTTGAGAGAGGAACAGGTACCGAGATGAGGAACAGCATTTGGGACAAAGAGAACAGCATGACAGACGGTGGAGAAGGGTGAATGAGTAAGCAGGGTTCAGGAAACTAGGAGCACTCATGTTCATACCGGTGACTAGGGGTAGTTACTGAGAATGAGTTACCAGGGGAGATAAGCCAGGGCCAAGCCACCAAGGGCCTCTTTGCCAGACTGAAGACTTCCCTTGGCCTTGACAACTCAAGCAATGGGAACTCAGGCCATCTATCACATCTTGAACTGAAACATAACTAGTAGTTACAGATATTTAAAAACAGAGAAACACTATGTGCTATAGTCAAACTGGAGAGAGCCACATCCTCACAAGGGAGTATAGAAAAACCTACCTCTCCACTGCCCAAGACCCAGCCTACGTTCACAGGTTCCAGTCCCAGAGCCGACATTTATTCACTGCATGAGCAAGTCACCTAATCTCTCTGAAACTTTTTCATCTATCAAAGTGAGGATATTTATATCTATTTTACAACATTATGATGACAATGAAATGAGCCTGTATCATAGCTGAAGGCATATATAACAGCGCCTGGCATATAATTACTCAATAAATGCTATTTTCTTTTTTCCCCTTCTCTTCTCCTTGTACATTTTTATATGTTAGCATAACCCCACTGAAATGAATTTCTACCCCTCCGCCCATTCAAATCTTCCTTGACTTGTTTATTCGCTTGTTCATTAGTCCGTTCATTCAGCAATGGTTATTGAGTGCTTGTCATGTACTAAGAAATGTGACGAAGCTGAAGCTGAATACGGCAGTGCCTACTCTGTTGGAAAGGAGAAATAAATAAACACAGAAAGGCAACGCAAGAATAATATGAACTCTTCCTTGACTACTCCAGTTGTAAGCGATCGATCATTTCTCTAGATTCCTTATGTCAGACCTTCATCACTTACGGCAAAATTACCTTGTAATGTAGTTAACTTTTCAACTGGCTATGATTCATCTCCCCAACCAGACGTAAGTTCCATAAGGACGGGCACCATATCTCATCGTTTTTGCCATCTCCTCTTGCCTTGATCGCAAGAATTTAATAAACACACATTAATGATGGTGATGAGCTCAAGAGCCAGGCCCTTATTCACTCACGCATTTGCACAGGTGAATTCCTATTGTTAACACACTAACACTCTACTCCCCTTGTTTTGTCTTATCATGGAATGGGTATGAAAGGAAACAAGGCATGCAGTGTAGTTTTCATTCATAAGACCGCTGTGTCATTTCCCATCCCCTACAAACGGTCCTGTTCCTAAGCTTCAGCCTTTCTCAAAAGTCTTCAGTCCTGCCATGCCCCATTTACATTCTGCAGACGGATGAGCTAGCTTTGTCTTTCACAGAAAAGGTAAAGCTCCTTGAATGAACACTTCTCAAACTTTCACTCTCCGCTCCCTCACCTACATGCGTATTTTTATCCCCACCTATTCATCTCCTTCCCCACCCCTCTTCATTCTTGTTTAACATTACACTCTTCATTCTTCGCTGGATCTAAGTTTCTCCCAACTTCAGATGAATCTTGTTTCCTCGCTTATTCGTCCCTATCCCATGCCCCATCCTCCGTATGTTAAGCGTCTCTCTACGCAAATTTGCATGTTCTGGTATCTCCAAGTAAATAGAGGAGAGAGGGGAAGATGAAGAAAACAAAACATTCCTGGACTGACCCCTCCGCTAACTGCTTTATCCCTGCCCTGCCTTCACAGCCAGGCTTAGTTTGGGTGTAGACAGCATTTTTAATGACTTTCCCCAAAACCAAAAAAATGAATGCAGTCTCAAGGCAGAAGTCTTAGAAAACATATTACATAAGCGTTCTTGTTTTTGTTTTTTATGTCTGTGTATTTTCTCCAATATAATTTTAGGGGAGGAATTTTTTTCATCATATGACTGAATCATGAATTACTTAACTAGCGCCGTATAACTGAACATCAGAGTGCTTTCCAATTTTGTACCATTATAAACAATGCTGTGATTAGTATCCATATGTATACATTTTTCTGCCTATCTCTGATGATTTTCTTAGTAACAAAGTGTGATTTTTTTGGCCAGAGACCACATTCTGGAGGAGCTTTATAGACTCACAGATAACTTGCCTTCAAAGACTGCAGTCAGCATTTACACTGCTCTCCCCGACATTCGCTCTTCAACCCACTGAAGTCTGACTTCCTGCATCTGTTCGAGTCGTCCTCCGACTTCCAACTTCTAGACCGATTGCACTAACCCAAAGCATTTGACAACACTGTCAATTCTCCTCCACCTCCCACGAAATTTTCTCCTCTCTTGGTTCCTGTCACATCGCTGTCCCTTGGTTCTTTCTTGCCTGTTGTGCCCTTACCTCCCAATTCAGTTTTTTCTGCATTGCCTATGTTGCCCGTTAAAGTTATTATATTTTCTTCGAACTTCTTTTCAGTGTATTTGATCTTCCTGGTCAATCCCATCAAACAACATATTCAACTACCACCTAGAGACAGATAACTCCAAAATCTCTACCTCTAGTTTAGAGATGTCTCTCCTTAGCTCCAGACCCAGTATATCCAAACACCAACTGGATGTTGCCTCCAAACTTGATAGTTCCAAAGCTGAACTCATTATCGTTCTCCCAGATGCGCTCCTTTGCCTGTTTTTGTATCTCATGTATGGTGACTCTTACTTGCCCAAACTAGAACTCTTGGGGTCATCCTCCCTAAATCCTACAGTTTTTTCCTAGCATTTTCCTTTCTTCTGAACTGTGCCTGCCATAACTCGTGATACATTCATCTATATAGCACTTCATAACTTGAAATATAATCAGTCTTTTTTTTTTTTTTTTTTTACATTTTTCTATAACTTGTTATCCTGTAGCTTTTGGGTCTATGACATGTCTCCATGGAGAACTGGCTTTGTGCTACTAGTCCATAACACAAAAGTTCCTTTTTAGTAAGAAGAAGGGTAAAAAATAATAAATTCTTTACACTCAATAAATGTTTGATAATTGAATAAATGAATGAATGAATGATGGCATCACTTCCCCTTGCCAAAATGCTGAAGCAGGAGGTATACGTTTGGATCCTGTCTCCCTTTCCTGCATCTCTTCTATTATTCCTTCCTCTCCCAAGGCATTCAGGCCTTTCATGTTGACCAATCCTTTCTGTGAAAGAGGGGAAAAAATGATCTGATAAAACCTTTCACTGTGAGACGTATGATACCTTTCCCAGGAATAACTGCAGGTTGAGAAGTCAACGGGATAGCACAATTTAACAAAAGCAAATGAATGAGAAGTGGATGAAAATTTGGGATTCATCGGAGGATGTCTGCAACCATGTCATGTTGCCTGTGTATAGCAGAGACAGAATTTTTACATGATATAGAATTTGATTTGAAAAATATGCTAGGGTAGATCCCAGGATTTGTTATCCACTATATAGAAACTACAGTCTTGGCTCATCTTCCCAGTTGCCAACTTGGGGACATGGGCTGTGTTGTGAAAGTCAGTGGAGAGGAAGTCCCTCCCTGAGGGATAAAACAAAGCCACATTCCCATTGTCTAAAACTGGTCCTGGTGATACATGGTTTTTATGTCAATAAGCCACATATCTCAATCTCAAAAACTATCACCCTTTATTCAAAAGTTTAAAGGAGAAAAAAAATTTTAGACATGCTAATTCTATGCATAGTTCTTATAGTAAGTCATTAAAATCCCTTCTTAAAGATTTTCAGGTATTTAAGTGGATTTAAAAGAAAAATGCAGGGCAGTTGGTATCTCAAGAATTATATAATACGAAGTTGGCTTAGTTTGTGCTTTGTTTTTTCAAACTAGCAGTGGCCCCCAGCTCTATGTGGGGAATAATGTGCTCACAGTAATGGTGGTAGGCACAGCGGTCTCCCATTTTTTCAGGCTGCAGGATTCCTCATTACACACAGCTAAAATGATGTTTTACACTGACACACTGGGTTCTCCCAAACAGGCCCACATTCATGCAATACATGGTTTTTCATCGGTGAGGAAGGAAAAAATTACAGGGTGGGATCAGGGCAGCAAGAGACTGGTCTTTGAAGCGCTATGACATTATTTCACAAACTGCACATCTCAATCCAAAGATATTTTACTCCGCAGACACTATAAATTTCAGCCCGCTTTTTTTAGTATCTGCTAAAATAATATTTTCTTTTATTCCTATGAAGACATTACCATGAAAAATTGAAGTGTTCCCATTCTGCTAAATAGTAATGCTTCATTTCACTGCCACCTACACCTGCCACTGTTGCTCTCTAAACCAGTAATACCTGACAAAAGGCACAGCTGAAGGTTTATCTCTGTTATCGCCACCAAGATGTGGTACGAAGAAGGCAAACACAATTCTGCTTTTTCCTCCTTTTTATTTCTCCTCCGAAGTATCTCTTCCAAACACAGTACTTCATTTATTTACCTGTGTAACATTAAGTATCGATTGCGTGTAAGACATTTATGTTCTTCACCATTAGTCAATGCTCTGCTAGGGCCTTTTTTTTCTTTTGTTGTTGGTAGTGGTGGTGGTCATAGTGAAATTCTAAGGGGTGGTCAAGAATGACATAGAGACATCCACTTCCAGCCAAGATGAAGAACAGGGACCAGACTTACCCTTTCACCTAAAACAATTTAAAAAACCAGACAAAATATATTAAAGGAATCATTTTCAAGGACTCGAACATCAGAAAATTAAGGACAATGATCACTGAGAGACAAGAAAGAAATGAGGTGGGGGCGCCTGGGTGACGCAGTCGTTAAGCGTCTGCCTTCAGCTCAGGGCGTGATCCCAGCGTTATGGGATCAAGCCCCACATCAGGCTCCTCCGCTATGAGCCTGCTTCTTCCTCTCCCACTCCCCCTGCTTGTGTTCCCTCTCTCGCTGGCTGTCTCTATCTCTGTCGAATAAATAAATAAAATCTAAAAAAAAAAAGAAAGAAACAAATGAGGTGAACCTTATGAATGCCCCAGCTTCCTAGCCGGGGAGAGTTCCCAGGTTGTAACACAGACAACAAGAACCCAGGTAGAGCCCAGTGGTGTCCCTGAGTTGAGGAAACAGAGCTAGCAGTCTGGGTAAGCCACAGCAGCTCCAATTCACAGGAAAGAGGGAGCTCCGAGCAGCATGGGGAAGATCTAGAGTGGGTCTCCCTGGAGTATAAGAGAATTATACCCCATAAGAGAATTCGCCCCAGAAATCACACAGGTGATGGGATTAGTAAACAAGGATACTGCAGCAGTTATTGTAACTGTTTGATATGCTTACTAAGTTAGAGGAAAGACTGAACATGTTAAGCAGAGACATGAAAATATATAAAAGATGCAAATCAAACTTCTAGAAATGAAACTACAGTGTCTGAAATGAAAATGCCTCTTATGGGAACAGCAATAGATCAGATACTGCAGATTAAAATATTACTGAATTTTCAGACACAGAATTAGAAACTATCCAAAAAGAAATACAGAAAGAAAAACACGGGGGAAAAATGAACAGATCCTCCATGAATTGTGGAATATCTTCAAATGGTACCCATAAAAGAGAAGGGGCAGATAAAATATTTAAAGGTATAATTATCAAACTTTTTCCAAATTTGATGAAAACTATAAATCCATCAGTCCTAGAAGTCCAACAAGTCCTAAGCACAAGACAACACATGAAGAAAACTACACTGAGGAACATCATAATTAAGATGCCTAAAACCAGTAGTACACAGAAAAATTGTTCAGGGAGCAAGAAGAAAAAGTCACATTATGTACAGAAGAACAAAGATTAGGGGGATAATAGACTTCTCATTAGGAAACAAGAGCAACTGAGAAGAGAGTGGAGCAGCGTCTTCAACGTAGTGGAAGAATAAAACTACCAACCTCGAATTTTATATCCAGTAAAAACTCTTTCAAAAATGAAGACAAAATATTTTTTAAATGCACAAGCAGAAATAATGCATTAGAAACTATGAATAATAGGGGCACCTGGGTGGCACAGCGGTTAAGCGTCTGCCTTCAGCTCAGGGCGTGATCCCCGCGTTCCGGGATCGAGCCCCACATCAGGCTCCTCCGCTATGAGCCTGCTTCTTCCTCTCCCACTCCCCCTGCTTGTGTTCCCTCTCTCGCTGGCTGTCTCTATCTCTGTCAAATAAATAAATAAAATCTTTAAAAAAAAAAAAAAAGAAACTATGAATAATAAAAGAACCTTTTTTTTTATTATTTAACTCCCCCTAAAGGATAATTAGTATGTAAAGCAAAAATAATAAAAATGTACTGAATAGGTTTTAAACATCATTAGTAGTTAGGTAAATGTAAATTAAAACCACATCGAAATACCATTACATGCATATTAAAATCTCTAAAATTAAAAATACTGATGGTATAAAGTAACTGGAATGCTCATGTGCTGCTGGAGGGAATGGAAATGGAACAACCACCATAAAAAACAGTTTAACACTTTCTCAAAAGATTAAACACAGGACTCACAACCCCCATGAGCAGCAGATGTTTCCGTAAATGAAAGCATTCCACGCCGTCATCCAGTCGACCTGCAGCCATCGGAGTGGGAAGTGGGTAGTAGAAGCTGAGAATGAGTCATTCTCTTCCTAACCCAAAGTAAAAGGCTTAGAGAGATACCAGTTGAGAGAAATCCATTTTTGCCCATAAACCAGATTCCATTCCACCCAGCAGTACCATTACCTTTGGAAGATAAGCACGAATTCTCATAATTTTTTTAAAGATATTATTTTGGATCCTACTATAAAAATCTTACAGAAATAGCTATAACCCAACTGTATAATAAGCCTAAAGTAGTATGATAATCATACATTGTGTAGCAGGGCTTTCAAGTTCAACATCTGAAGAAATAATCATTTTGTAATTACTATAATTTATTTTACAACTAAATAAGCAATTTTAACAGCAAAACATTTTTTCATTAGCCACATGCAGAAACTATACAAATTAGCATAAGCCCCCATTTTCCCAATCTCAAGAGATTTCTGAAAGCCTTGCCAAAGCTCTTTGATAAGTCCGACATTTTACCTTCCCTTTCCTCACATTGAAAAATAAATCACTGGGCCCTAGCAGAAATAGGCTACTCTAAAATATCACTTCTCTACTTTCTTTTAATTTTTTCAGCACAAGATACATAGAAAACATGCACAAATAGTAAGTTCTCAATGGGAACATAGTCATGTAACTACTTCCCAAGTTAAGAATTAGTACAGTCCTGGACCTCAGTCCACTTGTTCCCCTCCCAGTCATAATCCCTGCAGCCCTTCTCTGAGGTAATGGATATCCTGACATCCAACACCATAAATTAGTTTTGTCTATTTTTGAACTTTATATAAATGGAAAATTACAGCATATATTTTGTTTGCTCTCCCAGCTTTTTATTTGAAAACTTTTAAACCTACAGGAAAGTTATAAGAGTGTATAAAAAAAAAAACAACCATATATCATTAACCTAGATTTACTAGTTGCAAATATTTGGCCACCCTTCTCAATATATCTTTCTGTCTTTGAATAGATAATTATTGATTAATGGATGATAGATAGATGATAGATAGATAGATAGATAGATAGATAGATAGATAGATAGATAGATAGATAAATCATTAGAAACTAAATTACAGATTATGGACATGACAACTCATTTTTAAATACTTCACCATGCATGTCCAAAGGATAAAGCCATTCTGCTATATAACCGTAATATTATCACCCTTAAGAAAATTAACAATAACTCCATAATATCTAACATCCAGTTCATATTTAATTTTCCTCAATTTTGCCAAAAATGACTTCCATAAACTCTTTTTCTAAACTCTATTTAATCAGGCCTCACTTTTTACATTTGGTTGTTAATATTCTCTTTTAGTCTCTTTTAATCTACTATCTAATCCCCTCTTCTTTTTTCTCCATGACATTTCCCTTTTAGAAAGTTCAGACCAATTTGTCTTTTAGAGTTTCCCACACTCTGGATCCTTCTCTTTCTCTATGGTGTCATTTAACTTGTGCCTCTATCCCCTGTATTTCCTCTACACTACAGATTAAGTCTACAGCCTCAATGAATTCAGGTTAAATATTTTGGGCAAGAAGACTTCATAGAAGTACACCCATCTATTCAATACACTCTCATATTCCTTCCTGTCATATAATTTCCATCCCAATTCTCTGGCTATTTCTAAGAAGAGCAGCAGTTAAGCCCCAGGAACCATTCAGTAAAACTACAGAAGTTCACAGAAAAATGTGGAAGAAAAGCATGTCAACGCACATGGCAGTTTGGCTTAGATGGCCGCAGTATCATTTTCATTGAGGTCGCAGCTCCCTGACCTTCATGATGATAAAACAGAATCTTGAATTTCATGTAAAATGAACAGCATACTTTTTCTTAGTATTATTTCTGAGAGAAGAAGCCAAGTCTGTTTTTGCAGATACCATTTATAAAAGACAAATATTTCCCAGTGCATTTCATGTCTATCAGCATCAAAAAAGACAGAGAAAAAGAAGTGAAATGGAATTAGAGACTCAGGAGGGGAACGATCATATTATCAGAGAGGTGGCTCTCAAACATTTCAGACCATGAGTTACCACCACATATATACAAGCATATATAAAGAAAAAAAAATCATAAAACAATACTTACCTTACTATGTATACCCTAATATTTTCTATCTTAGTCTTTAGTTATTTTTTTAAAAGTAAAAAAATTTGTATTTTATCTATAAAATTTTTTTAACCCCCAATGGTTTGAGTCCTAGAGTTGAGGGGGAAATGCATTAGGCTAAGTGTTTAGCAAAGAAATGAGGAAGAGGGGCGCCTGGGTGGCACAGTGGTTAAGCGTCTGCCTTCGGCTCAGGGCGTGATCCCAGCGTTATGGGATCGAGCCCCACATCAGGCTCCTCCGCTATGAGCCTACTTCTTCCTCTCCCACTCCCCCTGCTTGTGTTCCCTCTCTCGCTGGCTGTCTCTATCTCTGTCAAATAAATAAATAAATAAATCTTTAAAAAAAAATGAGGAGGAATTGGATTAACGGTAACAGTCTACTTGAGTAGAGAATTATCTGTTAAATTTTAATCGTTCAAACCCATTGTCTCCTTCAGCTACAGAATTACATAAAGATCAATCGGAGTCAAAAAACACTTGAGTTTGAATTCTTGCTTAACTATTTTCAGCCATATCACCGTTTTCTGGGATTATATTCCTCCTCTGTGAAACAAAGATAATATCGACAAGTCCCTGAGTTGTTGTAGAGGTTAAGGGAGAGAGGGAACGTGAAAGGCCCAGCACAAAGCAACAAGTGAACACCGTGTTTTACAGTTCTGGGGACTGAGCACAAGGGCCACAGCACAATTTCCCTTTTGCTTGAAGAAATCAGAGTATGTAAATCACGTGAGCTTTTGGAATCATTTTATTTATTTATTTTTTTAAAAGATTTTATTTATTTATTTGAGAGAGAGACAGCCAGCGAGAGAGGGAACACAAGCAGGGGGAGTAGGAGAGGAAGAAGCAGGCTCCCAGCGGAAGAGCCCGATGTGGGGCTCGATCCCAGAACTCCGGGACCACGCCCTGAGCGGAAAGCAGATGCTTAACGACTGAGCCACCCAGGTGCCCCTGGAATCATTTTAGAGTGCCCCCACTGCCCTGATAAACCATCAGTTCTATGTTTCAGACCATCTGCAGAAGAATAGGTTAGACAGTGAGAAGCACCGGACAAAAATAAGATCTCAGTCTGTACCTACGGACTCTCAGAGTGACACATTTCTGGATCGAGAGATGGTGGAAATTGGCACAAATGACCGGCACAGATGATGCGAACTTCCTGCCATGACAAGAGTACCTAAAAACCAGTAAAATGGTTTAAATTTGTGCTGGTTTATTCCTCTAAGCGGATGTGTCTCGCTTATCATTTGTTTTAATTATTCCTGATGTGTTGCCTATCACATCACAGGCTTCTTCAAAGCGAAAGGAATAAGCAGTTGTCATAACAACAAAGCTCTTCATTACCCTGGGAACCTTCGACAGCTTTATTTAAAATGAAGGAGAAAAAAGAACCCTAACCAATTAGCTTTATCAGTCTGATTCATGTTCTTAAACTGATAACAGTGTTTCCTGAAGAACTTACAATTTGATGGGGAATGTGTCATGAATATTTATGGTAACATAAAACTCAGGAAAAAATTGGCTAGCTAATTATCACTTGGAAGGTGTTTCTGGTCAAATTCCTGCCCAGTGATCCATTTGATTTTTTTTAATGACTTTTATTAGACAAATCAAAGAATTAGTGGGACTTCTGCCAACAACTACCCATTGGTTCAAGAACAGCAGCGAGACCCGTTTAGGTTTAAACTTTAAAGCCAAGGCTTCACCCTCAGCTAATTTGATTTGCGTTAATTTTGCATTCAGTTAAACCAGAAACGTTCCTGCCTGACTCTACCCTTCCTTCTCTGTGCCAGAGATATAGCCCAAGTCCCCAGAGAGTTTTAATTCTGCCCTTCTCTGCAGAATTAAAAAAGCAGATGTTTTCTTCTGGCTGCAGGAGATAAGACTGAGAAGTAATTATTGTTCTGGTCCCAAATCCCACAGGTGTTTTCATTCCCGCCCTGTGACTACAGGAAAAATAAACAGTAAATCTGAGAAGGTCTAGTTGGGGTGCTCTTCAAGTTCAGATCTGAAGCCACATGTTCGAATATCTCCTGCAAATGAAAAACTGCAGTAGGCTAACTTTTTTGTAAAGAACTGATATTAAATATTTTTTACTGTGTGGGACCCAAGGTTTCTGTCTTGAGGACTCAGCATTGCCACAGTTGAGCGGAGCAGCCGTAGACAATAGGTAACCAACGGGCTTAGCCAGATTTGGTGCAGCCACTGTTTGCTGACTTGGAAGGGTTCCCAAGAAATTAAATATCTACCACCAAAGGAACAAGTGCGTAAGTCCTTTAAATAAACAAAAACGGAACACTTGGAAAGGATGTTCACATAGGGTTTTCACATATAATATTTTCATTTCATCTTGAAGTAAGGATTACTCTAAGAGGCAGGCACATCATCTTTTTATCTTGCACATGAGAAAAGTAGACTCAGGGTGCTCGGGTAACTTCCTCGCTTTTCAAGATCAAACAGCTGATCTCTTGATTTCACTTTCAAGGATCTTTCTACCACATACCCAACTGTCTCATAAACAATGCACTCTATACAGATCAAACAAGAAGAGGTATGAACTGTAACAATTTCTAAATAATGCTCTATGGGTAAGTGTAGTTAGTGCTGGAGAGCATGAAAAAATTCATCAACACTCCTCGAGTTCTGCTGAGTCCCTCATGACATTAACTCAAGCATTGTGCCAAACTGTGAATAACCACAAAGCCAGACAATTCTGTGTCCTGTGTCCCAGGTCATTTCAGGAACTACCCATACAGGCCCAGCTCACTCTAAACTGCCTGTTTTCCCCAACCGAAACCAAAAAGAACTTCATCAATTTGGGGGGCGGGGGGTGTCAGAGAAGGAAATCCACCCAGAAATAGTCCATACTAATCAAATGCAGGGGCAGTTATCGATCAAGACTGGAACTGAAGTCCACATATAGGAATGGTTCTTGTTACCAAAGATCGTGCAGGCAGCTATTACTTAATTATGACAACTATACACAGTCAGGATATTGCATTAGGAAACACAGATGCACCATCTGTCAAGGAAACATGATTTAACTGATTTTTTTTCACTAGACTTTAGCGTTGGAAATATTAACTCTACATTGTTCAGCTCCAATGAAAGTCTCCATGAGAAATACCGCTGATGGGACATCTCTAAATGATATCTTCCATATCCAAGTCAATTTAATTCTACAAGCATTTACTGAATGTCTCCTAAGTGTCAAGCATAGTAAAATAACCTCTGCCGTCAGGGAGTCTATACTGTTAGCAGTAAAAATAAAGCACGTAAGATACAAGGCAGAATTTGGTGTAGAAAGGGTTTATTACACAGATTCAGAGAGAAAAGAGCTCTGAAGGTAGAGAAGAGAGGTTTCATAAAGAAGACAATCAAGGAAGTTTCAGAGTGAAGTGATGGGGAAAGAGGGAAGGCAGTTCTTGGCTCTGGAACTGTCATGAACAAGGAGACTGGGGCAGAAAACTGAACTGGGGGTTGGGGATTTAGTTGGTTTAGAGTTTGTCACGGAGCGTACAACTAGCAGTGTATAGACCATACTCATCCTGGAAACTTTTATTTTCTTCTAAAAACAGCATTTTTTTTAAAAATTCGAATCAATTCCCACATTCGCAAGTGGGAAATTTCACATAAGAGTAATTTCTGGTTCCTCTTAAAGAATTGGAAGAGCTGGCAACCAAGGCCACCATTACCGCGATGTCAGCAATCAAAACGGTGTGGGGGCTGAGCCTGAGACAGGGTGTGTTTGCACCCATCGGTCTGGTCTCCCCCAGACCCACTGAACTTTTTTATGTTACCTCGGTAGGCATCTGAATTTGCAAAATGAATCCAGAAGAAACCCATGAAATATCTTCTAAGAACTTGAAACAATGTCAATAGGATTAGGAAAGGGCTTAAAATTATTCTGTTCGCTTCAAAAAGAAGCGGCCAACTATGAAGTTACAAGTCATGAATTACTGGAATAGGAAAAGTAGATTGAGTCATCTACACTGCGGAAAGGACTGGAAAAGATCACCGAGGAGCCCATAAACTGAAAATTATTCACTTAATTCAATAAACAATGGTGAGCAATCAAAATTTTCACATAGAGGAGTGATAGGATTGTAGCTAATTCGGGCTTTTACAGAAGATGGTAATTCTGACTAAAATAAATTTTAAAACGTATATGCTTTATTTCAAGAAATAAACAGGTTATTTTAGGAACTATGTTGGAAATAAATGTACCGTGAAGTACATTTATATTTTGATTTATAACTTGGTTGACCTCAATTTGAATCATTGGTCCTGTAACTTTTTTTTCTCAGTGCTCTACATGAATTTCAAAACACTTCCCATAAACTCCAGCATAAATATGTGTGGAACCTCAATCATTAAAATACTTTAGTTTTACAAGTTGTGTGTTTGCCTATAATCTTCCTTTTCTTTATATCACTTATAGGCAATTATTTCCAAATGGAAAATAATTCATGGTGAATATATTCTAGAGTCAATTTATAAATAAAAGGTAATCATTTCTGAGATACATGTATTCTAAAATTCTTCACGTTCGCTGTTGGTGTTTTTTGGTTTTTTTTTTTTGTTGTTGTTTTTTTTTTTTTTTTTGCAGTTCACTTTAAAATGCCAAAATGTCAGTTGATTACATAAAGAATCTAAAGTTATTTCTTTCATAACATTTATATATGCGTAGTCAGCCTTTTGAATAAACAGGATTTGTAACAAGGACTGTTTTTATCCTATAGTTAAAACATTCATGTGTTTTAATATATTCATAGAATAAATTCAGTAATTTGTGCCTTATAATATAGTTCTCTCTTTTTTTAACCGAACGAGGTGAATTTATGCACTTCCTGGTGATAATTAAATTAGTTCAAGCTCTCTCACCTTTTCTAAGAAACTATGTCACTGAATGGACACATCTCAGCCTTTGGCCTTTTTATTTTCTCCCATTTCTTTCTCCCATTCTATTAGCTCTCCCCTCCTAAGGTTATTAGTCACCTCTGCCTTTAAGATAATATATTTATAAAATTTCAAGCCCTGCACATGGGCTGTTGGCCAGGAATAAGTTCAGCTGCGACTACTAGTTATCTATCAGCTAGGGTTATTTTTCATTTCTATTGCCACTAGAACCATTTGTTTTTAGACCCACAGTCTCCTTAGTTTATTACAAATGAGCTTGAATTTGACAATTGTATGTGAATTGCACACAGTTTTATTTCCTGGAGAGGGCCTGCCTGATGAGAAATTTTAAAATAATCTCCTTTTCAAGGTAAGGGATTTTACTTAAGCCAACAAATGCTTATCCCTGACAACAGAACTGCAAAAGGAGACTATAATTATTTTGATAATCGTTGGGTTTCTGGAAGAGATACTCACATATATGCACATATTTAGGTGGTCGTTGTGCCATTCATACCTCATAAATCAATCTGGCAGTTCCTTATAATCACTTGTGCTTTTCACATTGGAATCTCCTTTGTTTTTCAACATCTTCCTGGTGCTGAAATCCTGAGATCATGTGCATTATTCCAAAAGTGTTTCACCGAGAAGATATAAACAGACTTGTCTATATTTTTCGTGATCTATAATGTGATTTCTTTGTGTAGTCTACCTAAAGTCGTATTGCTTTTTTTTTCCCTGTACCCCCTTGCATTACATGTTCATATAAATGTGCTGCTGGTTATCACCCCAGTCCATTTAGCATTACTACTTTTCACGTTTTCCTGTAAGAGTGCCTGCGTTTCATTTCACATTTCCCAAATACATTGGCTCCATTTATCAAAACGTCACTGTTTGGAACAATTCTCTGTGTATCATTAGTCAGCAAATTTTCTTTTAACATTTTATGCTCATACACATCCCAGTAAGAATTTGGTGATGATTTTGACAATCCCTCTAAAGATAATGATTCAAATTTCAAAAATGTTATTGATAAACTGAATTTCTTCCATGTAGTCATCTGATCTCTAACCTAATCTTGCTTAAGGTACTAAGTTTGTCCAGTATCACTAAAATTATATGACTTCAACATCTTCATGATCTATAGACTATATGAAAGAAGGAATCAAAAACCAAATTATTGACAACAGAGATTGATAATGAGATATGCTGAATGTGTAAGGGATATCGCTGATCGCATATCATCAACAGCCTTAATATGCATCTCAAGATAGCGTCTTGTATCACCATTTGACTCTCACATTTAACTTCTCATGTCTTGTCTCCTCAAATGGATTCTAAATGCTTGAGAACATGGAGTGTGTGCGTGTGTGTTTCTTGGGATTTTCCGCAGGTTCTAGCATATACAATACACATGACAGAGACTTAGAAATAAATTAAGAAGGAAGGAAGAGACGGAAACGGGGAGGAAGTGGGCAATAAATGTAAGAGTCCTTAAATAACACTCCCAGGACACCCAAGGCTTACTGACTGTCCCATCAACTCACTTGTCACTAAAATTTCTTTAGGGAAGAGAAGTAGCCCAATCAAATATTGTTCATGCTTTTTGGAATGAAAAAAATGACTACTATTGCAGAGAAAGGGAAAATTATCAGCTCTTAAAGAGACCGAAATTAGCATGAAATACAAAGTATGGTAAGAGAGCTGTAACAGGATATTCAGTGCATTCTAGACAAGCACTTAGGACACAGCAGGGACTCGGCACATGTTTGCAGGATCCATTAATAGTAATATCTCACCATTTGTATAAACTCAATCATATGCCAATCACCATGCAAGGGCTTTATGTGAATCATCTATTTTGGAAAACTCATTAAATTTACGTAAACAGGTAATAATTCATTTCATATAAATACTTCGTGTGTATGATTCACCTTATTGAATTCTTGCTACAGCTCGATGATGTAAGGACTATTACAGTCTATCTCTCTTTGTCCTTGTCTACGGAGGTAACTGAAGCTCAGGATGATGAGTAACTAACCTGAGCTTTTCCAACTAGCTAGTAAATGCCCCGGCAGAGTTCAAAACCAGGTGCTCCGACCGCAGTGCCCGCATTCAGACACGGCTCCATCAGAATTCCAGGGGCTCTGCTACTTAAGTAATATGTCTTATTAAGACAGGATTATGCAATTCTGTTTGCATGCTCTTACCCATGCCAGGTGCCATGATCCTAACACTAATAGTCAAGTGCTATCTATCACAATACCCCAAAGAATAACGCAGCCTGGGGACTTCATTAAGGGATTTCTGGGGAAGGCCTGAATCCATACACGAGAATGAGACCTACGGACGTTGGGCTATTCTTAGGCCAGATTACAGACAACAAATTATAAGCACTGTACACTGGAGAGGACGTACCACTTCCTCTTAGGAACCTTAACCTAACGTGAGCAAAAGAATAGCTCATCTCTGTTTTGCTGTGGTCCCGATTCTTTTTCTTTGTGTGTTGCCCCAGTTTTTCTACACTCTTGGGCTCCAGGATTGTCTTCTCTTTGTTTTGAGGTATCTGGGATAAAATCTTGGTCTCTTCCAAGCACCCCGAGGAGCTTACACTCCTCATTTGTGTTTGGCTAGTATTTGTCCTGCTAGAGATTTCTCCGCCAGTCACTGTCTGTTCGACAGACTGGATCAAGGTGTAGATTTTGAAGTCCACTCTTGCTGGCAAGAAGAAGGGTTTCCTGTTTTGAAAATGTATTTCCTAGCTTCCCATGCCATGATACTTTCCGTCAGTCTACACGTCCTGTTAGAAACAGTGGCTCAGAGACATTACTCTTTGATTATTTCATACCCAGTATTGTGTGAGCTCCTTACCTCCTATGTGACCCACCCTTTACATACTCAAATCCTTTCCTTCTGTTCCTTAGGCCTATTTCCCTACTGGCCCATGTCAGAGTCCTTTGTTCCTTTTCCATCCTTTAAGGTTTCCCAGTACCGCGGTCCTAGGCTGGGGAACAAACGTGAGATAAGCCTACATTCCAAATCCGTGCACAGCATACTGTCAGTCTCTGCTGTGAATAATTCAATGATTCTGTGGTTCCTGTCCTTTCATGTACATTGAGATCATCTTTCATTAATATTTTGGGTGTTAGAAAAATAAGAAGTGCCCCAAATGCTTTATTCTAAGATGTGAGTGAGAACACTTATGATCTGAACCGGAGAAGCTGTAACTTGTCATTCAACAGATGTTTTAAGCACCTCTATGTACGAGAGAAATGGCAGTGAACCAGACAAGCAAGGACTCTGCTCTCATGGAATTTACATTTTATGACTTTGTCATTATTTAATATTTATCAACTACATTTGCTATGGAAAACATACGTTACGTGTTTTGGCCAGCCAATAAATAACATCTCTCCCAACTGAACTCAGAACCAATTTCAAGATAGAAGAGAGAGAGCGATGGAAATCAAACCAACAGTTTTATTACTGTTAAAGCTGATTGGAGAATGTGGCTTTAGATCTGCCTTTATCACTGAATTGAAAAGACTTGTTTCCTTATTCACCAGTATGGTTTGACAGCGGCAGGCCATTTCCCCCTAGCAACAGAGCCCTTACCACACGGAAAAGGGGCCATGGGGTTGCATGAATCCTGTGGACCTGTTCACTCTGAAAAAGAGAAGTCCAGAACGGGCTGGGTCCAGCATGTTTGGTTTCTTCTCTTGAATTCACAAATCAGGTATCTAAAGGGAGAGGCCGAGAGTATCATTCTGGCAGAAATCCCATCACGTGGAAACATGAAACCAGAGTGACTTTTTATACAAATAACAATTGAGACTCTGACAACTAGTTGAGTCAGGGAAAACTTATTTGTCTTCGGAATACTAAAGATTTAGGGCGACTTAGGAAAAACTCCCCAAGAATCATGGCCCATGGGTTAATTCACACCGATTTTGAGAGTTTGTGCCATGTAATGGTTTCCGTAAATGGTCACAGAACTAATGGTGACTTTCACTTTGAAAGCAAAAATTGCAGGCGAGATCAGGAGAGGCAAGCTTCCCGTCCACATCTGAATTAAAGCAAACAACAATTTAAAATACAGTCTATGTAACAGTGAAGAGTAATTATGACCGTAATTGGAAGAAATATTTTTAAAGAAGCATTACATGTAGAGACAAGTTGCTTGAATAAGCCTATCGCTGAAAATTCAGTATCACCTTCTTGCAGGTTTGGGCTTATTAAACTATTTTCCAATATTATCTAAGAAGAAACAAATGGTGTTCAACCATAACAACTAGAGTAATCGCCAATAAGACCTCAAGTAACTTGGGATGATGGCTCTCTCACTCTGGAGGCGGCTGCAAACACCAGAGTCAGTCCTGTTCCCAAGCTGTTGCTTGTTCCTAAGAGATCAGGTCACACTGTTGAGTCCCCCAATTTATTTAAATCTGTTATTTTATTTCAAGTGCTAATTGTCTCTCACAACAAACAGAGACTCCTCTCAGCTGCAATTATTGGCATTACAATAGATAATCAACAGGAAAGCCTGAACACGGAGCGGGAGGAGTTGCCTTGGTTACAAACCTGAGCGGCTCTGGGTATTACAGTTCTAACCGTGTTTCGAAATTTCCTAAAACACCCCAAGAGCAAAGTGTTCCTTCTTTTCTTCTTTGTGGCCCCTCTAAATTAGTTTTAGCCAATATGGAGTCTTAGTCCTATACAGATATTTTTATGAGGTCTCTTCAATAAATAACCTTGAAACACAGGGCTTTCATTTAGAACATTTGTATTGCGTGTTCGTGCACTTAAAGAATAATGAGAAGGAATCAGTTATTGTTTTGTGTTAGAGAAGCATATTATTATATTTGCTCTATCCGCAATCACACAACGCAGCCATTACTCTACATTATACTCTCATCTCTTTTTTTTTTAAAGCAAGCAGAAAAATAAATCACCTTATAGCCCATCAGTATTCCAGTACCAAAGTGGTATTTTCCCTCTTGAGTGCAGACTGAGTAGGGCCAGTAGGGCAGGCCCAAAGGTAGAGCTCCATAACAGGGCTCTGCTACTAATTGCTCTGTTTTGTTCCTTCCTCATTTATTTAAGAAATTGAGATTTTAAATGTAAAGATGATTTTTCTGATAATTATCTTAATACAACTAGCCGTTTAGAAAGCATATAATAAAATCCAAGCTGCCCTTCTAGAACACCTTGTTGCTTATCAGGCTGTATTAGTGGCCGGTGTGACTTCTCCCTTCGCTCATTAATCTTGGTTACAGGAGATATTTTTATTTATTTCCAAAATATCACATGCACCCATAGATGACTTACATTTCACCTATCTCAATCAAGATATTCAGAATACACCACAGACCCTGTACTAGTACTTTTTACAAATATCAGACTATTTAATCTTTATACAAATCCCATCATGCAGGAATTATTAACCATATTAACAGAGAAGGAAACTAAGGCTTATAATACAACTTGAAGGTATTTTTTTTATATCCAATTTTTTTTTTTTTTTTTTTTTTTTTTTTTTTTTTTTTTACTAACTGTAGAATAGAATGCTTAAGAGTCAGAATACTGGAGTAAAATCCTGGTTCTGCCTCTTAGGGCTGGGTGATTATTGGCAAATTACTTAACTTCTTTCTATCATAGTTTTTTTTTTTTCCTATAAATGGGAAAATAAAAGAAATAGTTACAGTGAGAACTAACTGAGTGAATACATGTGAACACTTAAAAAATGCCAGGTACATGGTAATTACGCAGTGTTAACTCTTTAAATATTTGGAATATTGTATTTAATTTCCCAAAGTGATTATGTTTTTTTTTAAGATTTTATTTATTTATTTTAGAGAGAGAGCAGGAGCTGGGGGAGGGGCAGATGGGGAGAGAAAGAGAGAGAATCTCAAGCAGACCTCACGCTGAGCGTCAAGCCTTATGCAGGGCTCCATTCCACTACCTGGAAATCATGACTTGAGCTGAAATCAAGAGTCCAATGCTTAACTGACTGAGCCATCCAGACAAAGTGACTATGTTTCAATGTTTGATTATATTACTATAGTTATTTCTTATATCCACAGTAAGTTCAATCATTTTTATAAGGTTTTGGGGATTATGAAATATCCATGTGGATATAAAGTATTTCTATACCATGTTCAGCATAGTTGGATAGGCAATATAGATTATAAGCATAAATGTATCTGATTGTTATTTATATACCAGCTAATATTTACAGCTAGCTTTAACCTTTCTATGTTAACATTATTATCTAGAGACATCAAATATTTCAAAGCTGACACTGTGCAAAAGGATAACTTCCTGTTCTCTGTTTAGCCTCCTAGAAATTTCATTCATATTCCCCTCTAAGTCCATTAGAATCTATCTCCCTAGGTTTTCTTCTCTATCAAAATCAGTCTTCCAATCTTTCCATTCATAATAAGCTTGCCAGTTATTAAGCTACTGTCTTTCAAATCAAAACCCATCCCCCTCTACTCTGAAACGCTAGGGCTCAGATGTAGCAAAAACTATAGTAATCACCCCTCTTATCCAGGGATACGTTATAAGATCCCCAGTGGATGCCTGAAACCAAACCTTATATGACTATGTTGCAGACATAGGTGCCTACAATAAAGTTTCATTTCTAAATTAGGCACAGGAAGAGACTAACAACAATGATAATAAAATAAAGCAATTATGACAATATACTGTAATAAAAGTTATATTATGTGGTCTATCATTGTCTCAAAATATCTTATGGAACTGTAGTCATCCTTCTTTTTTATGATGATGTAAGATAATAAAATACCTACATTATGAGATGAAGTGAGGTGAATGACGTAGGCATTGTGACGTAGCTTTAGGCTACTATTGACCTTCTGATGATAAGTCAGAAGAAGGATTGTCTACTTCCAAACCAAGGTTGACCACAGGTCACTGAAACCACAGAAAACAAAATGAAAACCACAATTATGATAATGGGGGACTAGTACTAGAGTTCTCCTCTGTCTGTTAGAGATGACCAATAGGGGGCAGTAGAGAGAGAATGGAGATGCTTTTTATGCCGGTTGTTCACATCTTGCCAACAATAACCTAGTGGTAGCAGCGGTCCCTTTTTCAGCTTTCTTCCTCACTTTCAGATGCCTAGAAGCACCAGCTGGGAATCGTCTTTCCTCCAAGCTCTGAGTCCTAAATCCATGGGGCCACTTCTCTGACTTCCTGAGGTACCGGAAGCTGCTGGATAGCTCCCCTTTCTGAGAAGCCTGAATTCTAACCTCGCAGGGCCTCTTCCGTAAGCTTCTAGGTTTAAACAACTCCGACCTCTTTCCTTTGTTCCAGGGCCCAGAGTGGTGGCTACTTATTGTAATTTCTGTGTTACCTAATGTTCAAATTTGGCTTTTTCATTTTTCCAACATTTGTTTAAGCAATGCTTTATTTTGAATTCCTCCTGTGGAAATACCTAATGTGGTTTCTGATTTCCTGTCTGAATCTCAGCTGAGCCAAAAATGCTATAAATAACTGTTTGAGATGTTATATTCTTTTTTTTTTTAAGATTTTATTTATTTATTTATTTGAGAGAGAGAAAGCATGAGCAGCACAGAGGGCCCCACACAGGACCCTGGGATCATGACCTGAGCCAAAGGCAGACCCTTAACCGACTGATCCACCCAGGCACCCCTAAAATGTTATATTCTTGGAAGTGTTGGAAATATATTAAGAAAGAAAGAATGAAGGAGAATTCTGAGCATCCTCCATTAGACAGAGAAGACTTTTGTGAGGTTAGAAAGAGAGAAGTTTTCCCTGTCTCATCCCACCCCCAAAATAAGTATATTCTACCTAGGCAGCCAGTCCTGCCCACAGGCAGAAGGAATTTTCTTTTACTTAGGAGAGAGTCAGCCTTTTTGGTCTAGTCAGGCCTTCAACTGACGGGATGAGTCCCACCCACATGAGGGGGCAAAATCTGCTTTACTCATTCTACCAACTTAAATGTTAATCCAAAACATCCTCATAGAAATATCCAGAACAATGTTTGACCACATACCTGTGCCAGTCAAGTCGACACATCAAATTAACTATCGGATTTGCTAACAAACTAAGTGACCAATTGAGGTTTTGTCCACAATCAACTCAAATAGCTCCTGTTTGGGAGCTCTGCCCCTGTGTGCCAGGGCTTCCTGTATTTCTATCAGCTGCTGGAAAGGTTCCTCCGTGACTGGGCCTCTACAGACCATGAAGAGTAAAAGCCAGTAGCAAAGCACTGAGAAAACATATAAGGAACCAAGAAATATCTTAGAAAGAGTGGACTGAATAAGGAGGTATAAGATCCTAAGGTAATCTTTAAAAAAAGATGATTATTTCTTTTAAATGGACAATGAATTTTAAAAGTGTATGAGCGTTTCCTAAGAGCTACGCTAGTTCAGTTAGGGTACTTCCGGAAAAAAAATTAGACCAGGAATCAGCAATACGGACTTCCTCTTCATTAAGAGTTTTTTGATGACTCTTCCCTTCGTTATCTGAATTATGTCAACAGCAAGGAAAACGCAGGGTCTAGTAGTACACGAAATTTTAAATTATTCAGAGACTGATTATATGGCTTGTGAATTACTGTATCTCTTTTCCCATCTCATGCGCCCCACATGCATTAGCATCTCCAATAAGAGCATGGCTTTGAAAAGTGATTTATAAAATGGGATCTTTTCAATCTGAAGGAGACGTCAAGGCTAGCCATGCCCATTCCCTAGCTTCACGGGTTAGCCAACTGTCTTGAGAAAGGAAGGCAAATCGCCAAGGCATGGGGCTGAGTCCATGGAAGAGACTGAAATTAGGCACTTTGCTGCATGTAAGCGGACTGGCTTACACCTCCGAAGGTTTTCAAGAGAATAACATGGCAGTAGTAATGAAAGTCAGATGGAGGGTCATGTAAGGATCTTAATTCTGTCTCATTCCTACTCCTTCTTCTACGGAAAACTGGAAATTGACTGATGGATTTCTTCTGCCCCTGGGAGAGACAGATAATGCTTCCTAATCTAGCATCCTAGGGTCCCAGGACTAAGTGATGTGTGTGTGTGTGTGTGTGTGTGTGTGTGTGTGTGTGTGGTATGCATACGTGTATGGATAGTTGTCCTTCACCCTTGAAAATGCTAATGTTGGGGCCCCTGGGTGGCTTAGTCGGTTAAGCATCCAACTCTTGATTTCAGCTCAGGTCATGATCTCAGGATTGTGGGATCGAGCCCTGTGTCAGGCTCTGTGCTCAGCATGGAGTCTGCCTGAGATTCTCTCTCCCTCTCCTCTACCCCTCCTTCCCTGCTCTCTAGCTCTAAAATAAATTAATTTTTAAAAATAAAAAAAAGAATGCTAATGTTGACAGCATTATTTTTCTTATGATTATAGCTGAAGAGATCTGCCACATTGACACATGTATAAAATGTCCTTCAAAGCAGGGCGCCTGGGTGGCACAGCGGTTAAGCATCTGCCTTCGGCTCAGGGCGTGATCCCGGCTTTGTGGGATTGAGCCCTGCATCGGGCTCCTCCGCTATGAGCCTGCTTCTTCCTCTCCCACTTCCCCTGCTTGTGTTCCCTCTCTCCCTGGCTGTCTCTATCTCTGTCGAATAAATAAATAAAAATCTTTAAAAAAAAATAATAAAAAAAAAAATGTCCTTCAAAGCAATGATGTCCCTTGACTCAAGCACTGTCAGTGCGGAAGGCTGATATCCCTTGATCTGTTTTTAACCGGAGTCCCCTGCAACACCCGCAGCTTGGCACAGGCCTTTAAAGAGAATTTCCCAGGACTGATGGAGAAATCTGGAACCCCTTATGCTTCAGATGAGTTTAAAGAGAAGAACACTGGATAAGGAACAAAGAAGAAAGCAGGAAATCTACTCTGTAGGCATTTGACTCTGCTTCTAAGAAGAGTTGGAAGTTAACACTGTAGTAGAGGCACTGAATCTGGGGGCCTTCCTTCTGAGATGCAAGCATTTGGAAACATCATCCTGATTAAAATCGGTTCAGAACTACCCATCTCCTCTAGGCAAAATGCCAACAAGGTCCTTTGCGATTTTACCTGATGATTTACCCAGACTCATTTCTCACTGCATTTGCCCAGCACCACCCTCCTAACCTCAAAACACTGGATCCTACCACGGAGTGGTACCAGAACACCTGCCATTTCCTCTTCATCCGGCCATACGCTTGCACATACTCATACCTCTGCTCGGAACATCCTTCTACTCTACACCGCTTGCCAGCACGGCTGCAGACTCAGCTCCCGTGTTCCGTCCTGCAGGAAGCTTTCCGCCCCCCAGCTTGTTCTGGGGAGTCTGCAGTAGCCAGCCTCTACGATGGCCCACAACCATCTTCCTCCTGATACCCACTGAATAAATTTGACCTGGGTGACCTGTAGGGCATGGCCAAATGTGTGTTTTGAGGCTAAGTCATTATAAAAATAGCAAATCCCACCTTGCTCTCTTTTATCACTTACTCTGGTAGAAGCCCACTGCCATATCTTGACATCATTCAACCAGCCCTCAGAAAGGTCAGTGTGGTGAGGCATTGTGCCAACCGCTGGTGTCAGCTTGCCAGTCACGTGAGGGAGCCACCTTTGAAGCCTATCGCACAGCCCTGGGTGCACCTTCAAATGACTGCGCCCTGGCAGACGCCTTGACTATAATGTAGGAGACCCCAAGCCAGCATCATTCCACTAAGCCACTCCCAAATTCCTGACACAGATGCTATGTAAGACAATAAATATTTATTGTTGTTTTAAGCCTCTATGATTTGGAATAATTTGTTATGCAGCAATAGAAACGGTCTCTCTCCTACACTTTTCCACAGTACCCTGTGTTTCTGCCCAACAAAGCCTACCCCCCATCGTCTATAGACTTGTCTGTCTCTTCCCCTATCCTAAGGACATCTTAAGAGCTGAGACACAGCAATTCATCTTCATCTTAAATCGAGTTCCGGTATCACTAGTGGGGCAACGAAGAGGGGATTGTGGTTGAGAGGCCAGAGATGGCTCACTGGCACAACCAACTAGAAAGCAGCCCTCTTCTCATGTGTGCGTCTGTAAGAATGCTTTGTTCACTCTCACAAAGGCACTCTATGGACCTGGTGGTTTGTTAGGGTCATGAAAACCTGGTTTGAGGTACCTACCTAGGTTCAAAGGTCGTTCTTAGTCTGGTTTGCTTTTAGCAACTGCTGTGCTCACACGGCTGCTTCTCAGAGACAATCTGTACCACTCTCATCTCGTAGTGAGTTGTATTGGCCATGCCTTCAAACAGAACTCAGTAGCCTCCTGGCACTCCCTCATGTCTCACACCTGACTACGTTCACCCACGAGGCCATCAATGCCCCATCCTGGTGGCTTCCTTTCCCACGACGCAGCAGCCTATATCCTCCGAGCTCTACGTCAGTCGAACACCTACGCACCTTGCTATTACAAATGTGGGCCTTGCAATGGATGTTACGTCCATCAAATAAGCGTGACAGATGAAAGACAGAACTTTTAACACTGAATCTGATGGGGATACAGGACTTCTGTCATTTTGAGGCTGACTGGCTCTTCTAAGCAGTTTGGCTTATAATATCTGTCAGAGAAGGGTAATGTTTTATGACATCAAATCGCAACAGCATCTCTACTAATAAGGATATAATAGTAATAGATAATTGCCTAGAGTTAGCCAGCATGAAACTATGGCTTATCCCCCTCTTCTGTTTGTACTCTTTCTCTATAAAAGGAAATGATAGCATTGCTATAAACACCTAGCAGTCTCTGTTTATCCTGCTGCTCTTAAGAAATACGCTAATTATATGTTGAAGGAGAAGTTCTGTTTCTAATGTATTAAGGGCAGAATCCATGGCAGTTAGTTCAGTCAACATTTATTAAGTCTGGTGAAGCCACAGAGAAAGAAGAAGATATTATAACCTTGCCCTAAAGTAACATACAATCTAATATTTCCTGTCATGGCTTTCTGTTGGAGTCTGTATACTGCACTTTTTTTTTTTTACATTATTTCTCCTTTTTTCTCTGATACTTTGATATTAAATGAAAGCAGAACACCGGAGAGCTGCAGCACATGACTCTCTGGGTTTTGTTGAGCATTACTATCAATAATAATCTCCTTTATCTTGAGATGTACATCCCCATTTACTAAAGAAACTTGGAAAAGGTAAACAGCTGGAAAGTAAATTTAAATCTAGTTCTATTAAAATGTCTTCGGTAAGCAATTCTTTATCTGCTCAAAAAGTATCACACAAAACAAAAATCTATAGAGAAGCTTTGAGTGGTTTGCTGTATTTCTCGGAGAAATACAGAAAAAACTAAGATTTGCAAGCAAATAAGATGTAGTGGGCCTAATAACCATTACTTTTAAGAAAAGAAACACAGACAGCTCCTATAAATCAAATTTACTCACCAATGATGTCTTTCTACAGAATTTTCAAAGTAAGCTGGGTTAGTACTAATCCAAAGAATGTAGGAATGATGCCATTGGTAAAGGAAAGGGGTCAGAGGTTTAATGATGATAATAAAAATGACGATTAATGGGAACATTCCCTGAACTCTTTTGTGAGCCAGGCACTGTTCTCCGACTATATTTAGTCAGAGTTCCCCAGAGAAACAGAACCAACATGATGATAGATAAATACGTAGAGATTTATCCTAGGAATTAGTTCATGTGGTTAATGAGGCTCAGAAGTCCCATGTCTGCTGTCTACAAGCTGGAGACCCAAAAAGGCTGATGGCATAGTTCAGTTCTGGTCTGGAAGCATCATTTTAAGGCACTCACACTTCTCCTGCGCTCTTTAGGCATACAATTAAGTCAAAGTCTGTGGGGGGCGCCTGGGGGGCACAGCGGTTAAGCGTCTGCCTTCGGCTCAGGGCGTGATCCCGGCGTTATGGGATCGAGCCCCACATCAGGCTCCTCCGCTGGGAGCCTGCTTCTTCCTCTCCCACTCCCCGTGCTTGTGTTCCCCCTCTCGCTGGTTGTCTCTCTCTCTGTCAAATAAATAAATAAAATCTTTAAAAAAAAAAATCAAAGTCTGTGGTTGATAAACAGGAAGAGGTTTTGAATTCCGAAGAGGGGTCTTGGGCAATGGTCCTTAGGGCAGTTGGCTGAACTTCTGTGATGGAACTGGCCAGTCGAACAGTTCCAGCAACCAATCCCAGTGGCTTTTCATGTGACTGACTGGCGGCCTGAGTAGGTATAGAAACACTTGGGGACATGGGCATTATGGAACACAGCAAAACTAAGGGGCCTATTAATTCAGGTTACCATGAAAGAAATGGGATTCTGCTAGGAGCTGGTCTCAAGGAAGCTGCCCCATTTTGAACAGCAGAGGCTTTCTTTTCAAATCTTTATCATTTGGAGTTATTTTTTAATTTCTGGTGTAGCTATAATTCTGGCACCATTCTCTATCCCTTGAAACAATCTCCCCTCCATTTCTAAGCTTCTGTGCGGCCAAGTTGATGATTATTCTCATTTCACTCGGTTTCTTAATTCTTATTCTTTCTCTGAAATCTGACATTATACACTCTGTTTTAAGAACTTAGATAACTTCCTGGTTTGTTCTATAAAAGGGAAAACTGCTTCTTTTTTTTTTTTTCCTTTGCTAGATGGGTGTCTTTACCCCGCCACCTCCCTGAATTAACTTATCATTCACTTTGTACTGTCTTCTCACTGTCAAAAAAAAAAAAAAAAAGCTATTTTTTTTTTTTTTTTTTAGTCATTTCCCTCTGCACTGTCACTTCAGATTCACAGTTGCTAAGTGTTCCAGGAGCCCACCAGAGGGACTTTCTCATGGTGTGATTTGCAAACTTTGAAATAACACCCACCAGCAGAAGCACCATATGCTACAGAGTTACACAGTAAACTGACAGGAGCGTCTCATTTGTCATTTGAAATTCAGAAAATGTCAGCAATTTTCATACCCAGCAATCGCCTAAATGCCTCTCTGGTTAGCAAAGAGTAACATTTACTATAAATGTACTTGAAAATATGAAATTTTACATGGTGATTCGAGAGGAATAATAATAGCAAAGCCAGTATTAAAGACCCACACAAGTCAGCGAGCACACGGACAGACAGATCAAATTTCTGCACTCCTTTTGTATCACCTACGTGCATCTCTAGGTGAATGGCTTTATCTATAAGGTTTAGGGCAGTGGTACGATTCGCATTCTATGACATTAGTGATTCAAAGGTGCCTTTTTATGATAAAATATAGTACCAAGGATATTTTTCGAATCCACTGAAGGCAAATTTAACTTAAGACCCAAGATATTCCCTTTGTGATTAGGCAGAATTTTCATCCAGCTGCCCTAGCTACAACAAAGCCGGGAGAGAAAACTACTTGGCAATTCTTTGTAATTGAAGGATGTTAATTACTGCTAAGTACTATACACTTCCTATGTTATAAAGGTTCATCTAATTCAATGTTATTACAATATTAAAGAAATTAATAATGATTTCAAATCTAGTAAGCGTGACCAAACTAGCCATTAGTGTGCACCCATTCGTTCATATTTTCAAATGACTTTGCAATGACATTTCTGAACTGGTATCGTATGAAGACTGGGACGTCCACGATCTTGCACCTTCAGGCATCTTATTATGCATTAACCATAGTACATGGTGGTGTGCAAATATTTATGACATGATAGAGCCAGAGTCAGAGATCATGGGAAGATGAAGGCTGGACCATAAGACTCTAGGTGTTTCCCTCATTTGGAACTCACCTTTGGCCAGAACGCCCTCCTTGGAATGAAGGACGTTGGACCGAGTTCTCTACTCTCTGTAGAGCAGATCAGGACCAGCAGGGACAGAAAAACTAACCGTTACTGAGCCCCAGAAGTTTTCTTATTTGATACAACAGTCCTTTGAGGTCAGTATAAATACCCTTTTTTGCAAATGAGAATCTGGGGGCTCAGAGGTGGAAATTCCGAGTTTCTCCAATTAATAAGTGGCAGCCATAAAGTCCAGCCTTTCTGACCTCAATTCACAGGTTTTGCCCACTTAATCATGCTCCCCATTATGTAGAGGACATCTGAAAACCTCATTTTGCTTTTTGTGCCAATATTCTTCCTTCCCTTATCACCTGTCCACAAGTCCTGTTACGTTTATTTGAGTTTTGACTCAAGAGGTTACTTGTAAAGGGAAGAACCCCAGACTTGGACCTGACCTTGATAGAAAGAGTATCCTTAAAAAGCCACTTCATAAATTCGAGCCCCGATTTCCTCACCTACAAAGTGAGTAACAACTGCAAGTCACTCCTGGGACTGACGATTATGTAAGGTAATGCACTGGAAAGAATGTATTCAGAAAAATAGAAAGTACAATAGGAGGTAAGGTACTTTGGCGAAGTGCTACATGGGAGAATGAGTAGAGAGGGTGAAGCATTTGGACTCTTTACGGCCCACACAGTGATCGTTACCTTTAGATTTCCAAAATCCACAAATGGTTATAGGCAGTTGCACAGCTGAGTTATTACAGTACTGAATAGTTAGGAATGTGGGCTCCGGGATCAGACGGACAAGCCAGAGTTCAAATCTAGGCTCCTCCCGTTTCTGTTTGTTTGAACTGAAGTATATTACTTCTTCTTCTTCTTCTTTTTTTTTTAAGATTTATTTATTTATTTGATAGAGAGAGAGCATGCACGGAGGCGGGGGAGGGGCAGAGGAAGAGAGAGGAAGAGAAAATCTCAAGCAGGCTCTCCTCAGCACCCTGAGATCATGACCTGAGCTGAAATCAAAAGTCGGACGTGTAACCGACGGAGCCACCCAGACACCCCTTAAGAATATTACTTCTCCCACCACCACTATCTCATCTGAAAATAAAAAGAAATGCGGTACTATCTCAGAGCCAGGGCCAACTTCATCAACATGCAACCTGAGCACTAACCCAGAAGGGCCCCACACTTGGTTTAACGCTCTGCTGTCAGGAACTCGAAATTCTTACTAATTTCATCACGGAGCTGGTGGTGCAAGCAAAGCGCAAGGTGACAACGGAGCATGCGCGCGGGTAGAGGCCGTGTGTACCATCTGCGTGCGTCGTGAATTCCTTGTTTACTCCACAAGCAGGTAACATTCAGGATGGCCCAGGAGCCCGGGGTTCCAGTGCACCCATCACGTCCAAGAATCGGGCACCTGCGTTAGGTCTCTCACTGAGTAAATGGGGGCACCGGCCTGCCTGAGAAGTGTTCCTTCCCTTCTGAACCAGAACTTGTTTGAAAGAAAACAAACAGATGTTCTCATCACAAGAAAAAAAAAATGTAATTATGTATGGTGATGGATGGTGGACTTATTGTGGTGATCACTGCACAATGTATTCAAATACTGAATCATTACGTTGTACATCTGAAACTACTGTAATGTTACAGGTCGGCTTCATCTCCACTAAAGAGAAGAAGGCAGGGCGTTCAGAGAAGCAGGAACAACCAAGGAACCCCATTGTACCCTTGCTTACTGGGATGTCACTTCCCTGCATTAGGCAACCACTTACGCTGAAGATTATGAGGGAAAAGGAAAGGGAAAGAGAGGACAGTCCCTGGTTCCTCTTCTTTCAGCCCTTCCTTACTCAAGAGTAAGCCAAATGTAGAGAGTGTGGGTAGAATGCACGCATCTCAAGAAATAAAAACACTTCAGCTAGTTTCGCACAGCATTCCGCTACTCTGATAGGAACAAAAACAAAATAAAAAGCAATACAAAAAGTACATAGACAATACTGGTTGTGTAATTTTGGTGATTCTACAGATCAGTTAAATATTCTTTTGTTTGCATTTAAATTTGGCACATATACATACAAAGACAAATGGTAAAATTGACATTAGTAATTAATACAAATTTTTAGCCACAGTTAAGTAGCAAAGGGAAAAACACCATGACCAAGCCAAGAGAGAGACCACGGAAGAAAAGGAAAAAGCTTTATATTTTAGCAGTAAAGGACCCCCAATTTCATCTTGCACTCAGTCCCACAAATTGGATAGCCAATTTGTGATTGTGAAATCATTTGGCCGAGTATCTGAGACATATTCAATACCCAGTAGAGACTGGCTACTAAAGTTGTGACTGTCTCTGAAGTTTTATGCTGTTAATAGTTTAATAAAAGATGCCGTACAGGGCCCAGGTTAATGCTCTAAATATTGTCATAACTTTGGTGACAGATGGTAACTAGACTTACTGTGATGATCACTTCATAAACATATAAAAATTTCAAATCACTATGATGTACACCTGAAACTAACAAGATTTTGCATGTCAATTATACTTCCATAAAAATATTAACAATAAAAAAATAAAGTCTAGAGTCACACTGCTTACGTACAGGTTAAAACGCATGTTCTACTTTGTAGCTGTGTGATCTTGGGCAAGTCATTTAAGAAGTCTGGGTCTCAGAAAATGACAGTGCAGACATCACAGGGTCTTTGTAGAGAATCAGTGGGTTAACGAGCATTGAGTAATGCCTATAGAAATGTAAATGTTCGTGGGGCGCCTGGGTGGCATAGCGGTTAGGCGTCTGCCTTCGGCTCAGGGCGTGATCCTGGCGTTATGGGATCGAGCCCCACATCAGGCTCCTCTGCTATGAGCCTGCTTCTTCCTCTCCCACTCCCCCTGCTTGTGTTCCCTCTCTCGCTGGCTGTCTCTATCTCTGTCAAATAAATAAATAAAATCTTTTTAAAAATAAATAAATAAAAGAAATGTAAATGTTCACGAAACTTTTGCAACTATTTTGTTGTCGTTGGGATACAAAGCAGGGCGAAACTAATTCATTCTTGCAGAAATTAAGGAAGGCTTTATGGAGAAGGTATTTGAGCTTTCCCTCATGAACTTCACATTCCTAAGTGACTAGAAACAAAAGGCCAGCCATACAGACAGCGTGAAAGGGTCCTGGCCATTTACTGACTTCGATGGCCAAGCCACGTTAATCAGAGCCATCTCCAAACTCTCAAACAACTTCCACAGAACTATTTGGGCTAGCAACGTATTCTCTTTACATGGTGATTTATGCTCCTAGGAAGACCATTACAAGAAAAAATAAAACTCTTTAAAAACACATAGTTGTCAGAAACAATCCAAGAGCCCCTCACTGGAAGACTGCATAAGAGACCCTCTTAGCAGAATAAAATTGCCCCTAATGTACAGGCGAACACGGGAATCAATCAGAGGCAGCTCTTGCCGGTTCATTTTATCTAGTTGCCCAGTTTGACAAGAAATCCAGAGAAGGGCTGAGGAGTGTTGTCAGCATAAAGATGGGAGAGAAGTGATGTACTAGGCTAATAAAAGGACTCACAAAGGTCCCTGAAGTCATAAATCCTTCTTGCAGCTTTTAAAATCTGTTTCCTTTGTAGGATTTCGATGATGGAGCTTTGACAGAGGGCCTTTCCTATCCTCTCCCCTGCATGTCGGGAACCGAGCTAAGCGCGTGGCCAGAAGACAAAATGCAATACAACTCGCTGCCTTAACGATTCTGCTCTTCTGGGTGAGAGTAGGCGGCAGGCTTGCTGATGGAGACCGGAACAGCGCTGCGCCGGCCTCCCGCACCCCCTCCTGCCGGGGCTCCCCTGCCCTCCCCTTACCTCGCGATTGCCTCCTTCCCACGTGCTCACAGAACGACCTCATGCTCTCCTGCACCGGTCTCAATCCTGACACTAGTCCGTAGTGCCTTCGTTAAGTAGGTGCGTTTCTTTCTGGTTTTCAGTCAGATTCGGCAGGAACCTGGCACGGGAAATATTGCAGAGTATGCATGGATTTTGACTTACCCCAACCTATGAACAGTATCCAGGGAGTCCACAAACGGGTCATCTTTGAGCAGGAGCAAGGACCGCAGTGCTGCTGGAGGTCTCGAAGGGCATGGGACTTGCTGCTGACCTGAGTGCGACCCCGGGGCAATCGGAGGCTCCCCCCCCCCCTTTTCTATTTTGGGAATGTACACGCTCCGCCCACCGGTCCCAGAGCCAGAGAGGTTTCAAGGACGCAACCTTGAGAGTAAGGTGTTGCTGAGTCCCACGGGGCCATTTACGTGACTGAGCCTCATTAAGTCCTCTATCTAAAGTTTTAACATTCTGAAAGTGGGCTGTGCAGATTTCCTTGTCTTGCAGCCGCTGGGCGCAAGCCTCTTATGTAAGTTCCCTTCCTTATTAAAACTGCTACCCCCTGGCACGCCTGGGGGCTCGGTCAGTTAAGTGGCCAACTCTTTGATTTCAGCTCAGGTCATGATCTCAGGGTCCTGAGATCAATCGAGCCCCTCATTGGGCTCTGGCTGGGCCTGGTGCCTGCTTGAGATCCTGTCTCCCTCTCCTTCAGCCCCCTCCCCCTCAAAAATAAATAAATGAAACAAAACAAAAACTGGCCCCTACCAATCGGGAGTGGTTTGTCTCTTTCTTTGGTCTTTCCTTGCCCTCCCGGTCTGGGGCCAGTTTCAGATTTCCCTCTGGGAACATCTGGGGTTGCAAACGAACACAGCCTTCACCTTTCTCTATTTGGGATAATCTGCTTTTCTGCACTTGGAAAATACACCCCCTGTTTATAGTAATTCAGGTAAAATGCAATTAGGAAACTAAATTGGTAAATGCCACTATAAAAATGTACTATGGGAAAGAAAATACTAATGTACTTTTATTATTGGCGTTTCTATTTACCCACCCCTTGCATTTGCTTATACAGTGTAAATACTTCCAAGTTGCTGGAGATATATAAGAACATAAATGCCCTCCCCACAATAAAGATATTTAAAACAAAACCAACAAAAATCTACCTTTAAAACATAAATCTGAATTAGCTTTCCCTTCAACAAACTACAGCAAGCAGTATATTCATTCTAATTCTACCACCAGCACCCCGAATGTGAGGGTGTGTTTCATTGGGTCTCATTTTCCTCTATCACGAGACAGATCTCATCAGTGTGGGTCCCCGAGAGAAGGCATGGAGCAGAGCCGCAACGCGACCAAATACAGTGGGAGCCAAACATGAACTGAGCTGCACCTGAAAGCAACGTTCCGTCATCTACGGTGAGTGAGTCAGGAGGCATTCCGAGCTGTGGCATAAATCCAATCCCACTACTTTCTAGCCATTTTACAACCTTTATTTTCCTTATGCAGCTTGAACCTACATGTCATCCGCTGTATGTCAGTCATTGTACCAAATGGCTGTGGGCCATTACACCAGGTTAGTTTTGCTCTTAGAGAATGACAATGACTGCCACTAGGTCTTCATCTACTGCTCCTGGAGATGACGACTGCGCTGGCTGTGTCATCCTGTACCTTGGGGATGGGTGACATAATTGTCCCTGGTATCAGGCTGGACCAAGAGAGTTTTTACCTGGAGCTGCCTGGAGCCCCTCAGGCAGGAAAAAAAAAAAAAATCCAGATGGTGGTCAAGAAGAGAAGAGAGGGTTGCCGCTAAAATTGTGGAGCTAATCGGCATGTCTGAATTACAAGATGAGAAGGAGAGACCCGAGATAGGGAGCCAAAGACTTAAGACAATAAAGTGGGGAGAGAATATTTGAGGCATACTTTTTTTTAACGGAGGCAAAGAATCCCAAAGACACTCAAAAAAATGTTCCTAAGGCTCTGAAGGCAATTCCAAAGTAGCAATCCCAAAAATGTTTTCATCAGTGACAAAGTGACATTGAAGTAAGCGTATAAACATCCCTAGATGCCTACTTTGGAGAAAAAAGCACCTATTTGGGTGTGTGGATTCTGGCATATTTGTTAAACATCACACATATTACTGTAGAGTGACTCTTTAAATATGCAATATGTTCAGATGCGGGAAAAACCAACCCAGAACACTGGTGTGTTTTATTTCTTTATTGCTAGAGGTCCAATCCTTTTCTTTGTTGTTTTTTTCAAAACACAGTCTTCTTATTTGAAAATATTTATGTGTGTATGAGAGGATAGGAGATTTTTGTACATTGTTCTTTGAAACTTTTTTTTTTTTTACATTACTGCATTCTCACACATCTTTTTCCATGGGGCAGAATGACTCTGGTTTTCTTTATAACCATCAGCTCACAAATCCACAGGGACTCTCCATGGCACGGCTTATGATAACTTTCCGGTTCTCAAAGATCTGGGGGGAAAACTATATTAACTTTATATCAGCAGATGAAGCAACTTGACTTTATTTGAAACCTTTATCAGTCTGACCCCGTAAGGAGACATACCTTGGTTTACGAGGTGACAGTAGGTCTGGCGACGTATCTGATGGCCGTGATTCAAGTTACAGCCTGAATTTCACCAGTTTGCTTTGAGATTTGGGCTAAGTCTCTTTGCCTTCCAAAATTTCAGTTTCTTCTCCCAGTGCTTCCCACCCACTTCACAAGGATGTTGTGAATATTAACTTCAAAGGGCTTTGAGCGCTCCTGAAGAAAGGCAGGTCTCCAAATACAAGGCATTAAGTAATTGGAAAGGCTCCACTTCATGATTATCATATAAATAATCAGGAGGATTTTACCAGGACAGCAGTTACTTTGTGCTAAATCCGGCTAGATAATAATAGTAATAATAACAATACGCAGAAAAGGCAGAAACTAACATATATCCTAGAGGTGGGTACATGATAACTTTTCATTCAACCGGGGTGCGAATAAAGGTAAATCAATAAGCAGACTGTAGGAGGTATCTTACCCTGTGAATGTGCTTGATTTTTTATTGTTGTCATTTCCATTTGATTGAGAACACAAAATTAGCACAGAGGACAAAAATCTGGCAACATACCCCACGTTGTTATTCACCAGAGAGACGCAAATTAAACCAAGACATAAGTACACACCCAGTTGGATGAATAAAAGTAAAAAGATTGATGTTACCAAAGATTGGTGAAGGTGTAAAGTAATCAGAGCCCAAATAAATTGCTGGTGGGATTGTTCAGTGGTACGACTCCTTTGGAAATAGGTGTGGGAGTTTCTTACAAAGTTAAACATGACCTATACAGTGACCCCGCAATTCCACTTCTAGGTATTTACCCGATAAATACCAAAACGGATGTGCACAACAATGTCTGTGTACAAGAAAGTTCAGAGCAAATTTATTCATGGAAGTTTAAACTGGAAATAACCCACATGTCCTTCCACAAGTGAAAAAATGGTGGTATAGTCATAAAATTGGATACTACTCCTCAATAAAGGCAGAAAACTCCTGATACAGCAACAATATGGATACATCTCACAGACATGACCTCGTGTGAAATACACCAGACAGCGGAGCGTATCATCGGCTTGGCAGTGACTATTCTGCTATTGTATCCACAGAGATTGGTTCTCATTTCCATACCGTATTTATTGTCACACACACACACACACACACACACACACACACACACACACACTTTCTGGCATGCAAGAATGTGAAATCATTATGTTCAGATTAAGTCCATAAAAATAATTTTAAGTTTAGGGGCACCTGGGTAGCACAGTTGGTTACGAGACCGACTTTTTGTTTCGGCTCAGGTGGTGATTTCAGGATTGTGAGATCAAGCCCCGTGTTGGGTTCCATGCTCAGCGTGGCTTCTGCTTGAGAGTCTCTCTCCCTCTCCCTCTGCCTACCCCTAACAACTCCCCCCACCCCCGGCTTGTGCTCGCTCTCTCTCTCTAAAATAAATAGATTAAAAAATAATTTTAAATTTTTGAGTGCTTTCTATATGTGGTAGGTGTTTTATATGCATTGTCTCATATAATGGATACAGTACTATTATTATCCCCATTTTAGAGACAAGAAAACTGAGGCTCAGCGAGGGCAACTGCTACCACACAGCTAAAAATGAAGAGTGGGGGCTTACACTCCCATCCATCTGAGTCCAAAGCCTGTAGGAAAAACCAGTGCCTTCAGCTGGTAAGTGCTCGCCTTTGCTTTGACAAAACATGAAAATTTATCAGCACTTACTAACCTAGGGTGATTTATCACATTGTGGTAGAGAAGAAATGAATCGTGGGGCATGGATTATTTACTATATTTCCACATTTATCAGGACCTCGTTGTCAAGAAGGAAGAGAAAGCCTTATGCAATCTGGCAACAAGGACATGGGTCGCTCCCAAGGAAGGGTCCCGGGAGGAGCAGCGGAACAAGAAGCGTTTACTGTGGAGGTCACGTATATGAACTGGATTCAGGTCGCGGGCTCCCAGCTTCCAGGATTCATCACCTACTTCGGTTCCTCACTTTCCGCCTCCCCCAGAATCTCAGAGTGAAATCCGTTCATCCTCCTCTCACCCCACACTGCCACATCAGATGATCTTCACTCCCACATCACACACAGACTCAGACTTACTCCTTCCGGGAATTAAGGCAAGATGCGAGAAGGATTTAAACAGTCTCCACTCCATTCCCCCCGCAACACACATACACATGCCGGTTCATGTATACATATACGTACCTGTATATTTAGGGGGACTTAATATCAATCATTCTCCCACGTGCTCTGATTCTGACCAATGGGGCTTTCTGTGCACCTTCGCTGACACTAAGTCCTGGGGTCTGGCGGCCAAAGGGTGATCCCTGGCACCCCCGTACTACTGCCTAGAATGTATCAGGGTTCAGGAAGAGGTTGCCACTTTGATCACCCCTGCCCCATTCCGCTCTTCCTGGTCCCCCTTCTTGGGGGACTAAAACCTTGCCTCTTAGCCTCATAAAATGGCTTAAGCCTTGCCGTATCATAGAGACACCCTAGTTCGCCACACTTTCCGCTCCTTGACCATAAAACCCACAAACCAGATTCTTTCCCAGGGATCTCTCTGCGTGGTAAGATACTCTCTTTTTGAGAGCAGTGGTGTTCTCATAATCTTTAAAAATGGCTTCTCCTGGGGGCTCCTGGCGGGCTCCATCAGTGGAGCACGTGACTTTTGGTCTCGGGGTTGTGGGTTGGAGCCCCACCTTGGGTGTAGCGATTATTTAAAAATAAAACCTTAAAAAAAATAAAAAATAAAAATGGATTCTCCTGGAGGAAAAGCAACAACTCTGATTTATAGTGTTGATCAGTTTCTGTGGTGTAGATCCTTCCACCAAGCCCAAGCTCAGGCTACCACCATGACATCATTTATCGGAAGCTGGAACAGATGTAAGTGAATTGGGAAGTAATATATTTGAGTGTTTATTACCTTTATTTGTAAGAGAATTTATTTTATTTATAAAGTCATATAATTTAATTTTTTACATTGGCTGTGTTTAACAAAATTCCTAAAAACTTAACAGTTGGCCCTCATGAGTAAGTGCAAGCTAGCTCCAGCCCCCCACTGCTTGAGGACACGGCTCCGCTGTTATTCACTACCGTGGGGCCGGACCCTAGGGCACATGGAGGCATCTAGTAACTGTAGTACAGTCAATGAGTGAATAAATAAATAAATAATGCACTTCTGACCAGGGCAATAAAAAGAAGAAGTTGTATTAACAAACATTCCGCATGAATAAGTACTATAATTTAACATTTGTCCGTGCCATAAATATTCAGTGAGTGCCTACTGGGTGCCATGCGCTCTTCTAGGAGCTGAGGTAGAAGAGGAACTGGACGGACAGGTGCCTGCCCTCAAGGGGCATAAATCCAGTGGGACAGTAAGAAATATTTTAGGAGGTTTCCCAAATCCCCTTCCCCTACCGTCCTTCCCCACCCCACAGTCAGAAGCTATACTTTGCTCAGGGGGTAGCTGTCTTCCATTTCAGTCTTTGTTGGTACCTTCCTACTCCCCCACCACTCCCACCCCACACTATCTGACTCCACCGGAATAACCTAGGACCTCTTTGCTCTTCATTGTGTTTTTATTTTTCTCTTTCCAAACTTTCCAAGACCTACGTCTTTTATTACCACAATTCTCTTTGGGACAGGAAACTTACAATTATTAAACATATTCTGTATATCAAGGCATCTATGTATCTATTTCATTTACTTCTCATTATAGCTTAGATGATGTAATATTATTATCCCCATTCTTAGATGAGAAAACTGAGCTGTTTGGGTTTTTTTTAATCGTTAAAGGTAGGACTTAAGGCCAGATCTGACTAACTGCCAAGCTCACGTTCTTTTCTTCACAGATTTCCTCTTAGCTCTCCTATAGAGCTTTACTTGATTTATGCATGTTTAGGTGTTCCTACCACCTTTTATTAGCTTATCTTTGAGATTATAAGTTTTAAAAATATAAAAGAGTATTGTTCCTGTATCACCTAGGCTAATTGGAGTTTAATAAATTTGGTTGACAAATTTTATTTAAGTCTGTTTGATTTTATAAAAGTAATACATGATAGGGGCACCTGGCTGGCTCAGTCAGTAGAGCACGTGACTCTTGATCTCTGGGTTGTGAGTTCGAGTCCCACGTTGGGTGTAGACATTGCTTAAAAATAAAATCTTAAAAAGAATAAATGATCAATATTCTAAAACACAACTTACACAACTGCAAGGAAGAAAATAAATCATACATGATTCTACTACCCCAGGACATCTAATTATTGCTATTTGTTATTTTCATGTATTTCTCTCTATGTATAACCTTTGCAAATATAATTGACATCATACTTTATATATACTTTCATTTCCTTACACTATTAATAGTACCAAACTAATAAGAGTACAAATATATGCATAATACATTTTATTACATGCATACAATTGAATACCCCACGGCTATAAAAATTAATATGTTACTTTTGCCTGCAACATGGATAAAATGCAAAACTATAAAGTTGAATGACAAAAACTATACATAGTTATATATATATATATATATATATGGATAAAATGCAAAACTATAAAGTTGAATGACAAAAACTATATATATATATGTATATATATATATACATATATATATATATATATATACTGTTTAAAGGCATTTAAAGTTTAACAAAACTAAGATATACTATTAGAAGTCAGGATAGTGGTTGCATTTGGGGAAGAGGTGTTGTATAGTGACCTAATGGAGACATGAGGAGAGCCTTTGGAGCGTATCCTCTTGTATTTTTTTAAATTTGATTTTTTGTAGGAGACATCATTTTTCCATACCATTTAACATTCTTCTACAATGATGATAGCTCTTGTATTTATTCAATTATTTTCTTCTTACTGTTCCTTAAGATTTCTTATTATAAATAATGCTTGAGGAACATTTTTTAAGATTTATTTATTTATTTATTCATTTTAGGGAGAAAGAAAGCATGAGAGCAAAGGAAGGGGCAGAGGGAGAGGGAGAATCTCAAGCAGACTCCCCACTGCACCTGGAGCCCGACACCGGGATTGTTCCCAAGGCCCCAGGATCATGACCTGAGCCAAAATCAAGAGCCAGACATTCAACCGACTGAGCCACCCAGGTGCCCCAAGGAACATTGTTACAGATGTATTTGTACACATCCTTATTTCGTAAAATATATCCCTGTATATAATTTGCAACTTTTTGTGACTTTGTGTTATCAAATTGGCTTCCTACAAAATTGTGGCAACTTACCTTTCTACTAGCAGTAGATGGAGTGCCCAACTACCCATACACTTGGCCACATTTGGTATTATTATGTGCATTGTTAACATTACTAGGCTGATAAATAGAAAGTGGTAAGTCTTCTATTTGCTGTTTCTTGACTATCAGTGAGTTCGAACAACTTTTCATAAATTTACCTACATATGTTTTGCAAAATAACTATGACTTTTGTCCATTTTTCTACTAGGATGTATTTTGCATTGGTAAGCTTTTTATATATCAAGGCTTTGAATTTTTTCTCTTCTTGTGCTAACTTCATTTACTTTAAAAAGAACTCTATTTTCAAGTAGTTACAGATTCGCAGGAAGTTACAAAATACACTACAGAGTTCCTGGGTACCAAGTTTCCTGCACTGGTAACGTCTTTACATTAACTGTACTATATTACCAAAACCAACAACTGACATTGGTAAAAAATGGTTAAATAGATTATAGACCTATATGGATTTCTTCATTTATTTTTAAATCTATTAATGGAGGTCTTAAACATCAATTTTAATGCATTCATTCTTCTTTTTTTTTTTTTAATCATTTATACTTCTGGTTTCTCGTTCCACATATAAGAACTTGGATGTTACCACTCCACCTTAAGAACAAGTAAGAAGCTGAGGAGACTGAAACATCAATAACCCTTCTTGGATCTGCAAGAGAGAGGAGGACTCAGGGCAAACCGCCACCTCCAAGATTGGAGAGACAGGCAAATACAAAGAGTGGTAGTTCAGGAGCGCAGAGACTCACAAGCAGAAACCACTATGGGAACCAGGGCCAGGGTAGGACAATCCGAACTGTAATTGACGAATTGCCAGAAGCTCAGTGCAGACAAGTCTAAGTTAAAAATTCCAAAGGGACCCAGTCATAGGGGAGCCCTCACAATATTGTGAGATTTACCCCTTAGGAGTGCAACCACATTCCCACAGTAAATACAGGAGAAAAATCCCCATGGGCTTCCGTAGGGGGAGAAGAAAGGAATTACTTTGAAATACCTCAGGGGATTCTCCTTTTAATAAGACCTACCATCGGGGGAAAGAGTTAACCAGATTCTAACCCAGTCAGGTATTATCAAAGTGTAACTGACCTGAGGAAGAGAAATACCCAGCTCCAGCTAACCCTGGTCATCCGGTCCCATCTAAGGAGGAGAGAAAAACTTAGAAACACTTGTGAAATTCAAAGTCCAGAGTCACGGTCTCACTAAAAGACTGAGACCTAATCAGAGGACTATAGAACACTTCCCCTGCCCTCACACCTCATCACCACATTGTTGAAGGTCTATTTATAACAGTTCCTTTTATCCAGTACATTGTGTTTAGTAATCAAGAAAAAATTAGAGAACATTAGGAAAGCCAAGAAACACAATTTGAAGAGACAGATTAAGCACCAGAAACAGACAAGGCAGAGATGTTGGAATTATTAGATGGAGAATTTAAAACAACTATGAGGGGCACCTGGGTGGCTCAGTTGGTTAAGCCTCAGCCTTCAGCTCAGGTCATGATCCCGGGGTCCTGGGATCAAGCCCCTTGTCAGGCTCCCTGCTCAGTGGAGCGTTTACTTCTCCTTCTGCTCCTTCCCTGCTCGTGAGCACTCTCTCTCTCTCAAATAAATAAATAAAATCTTTTAAAAAATAAATAAAACAACGATGATCAGTATGCTAGGGGTGCTAATAGATAAAGGAGACAACATGCAAGAATAGATAGGCAATATAAGCAGAGAGAAATTCCAAGGGGAAAACAAAACAAAATAAAATGCTAGAGATAAAAAACACTGCAACAGAAATGTTGGATGCCTTTGAGGGTCTGAATTCTGGACACCGCTGAAGAAAGAACCTCTGAGCACCTGAGTACTAGTGATAGACATTGATATATCCTCTACTATTGATGACATTTTGAGGAATAAAATGCTGAAAGACATATTAAACCAATAAAACCCCAACAACTGGATTTTAATGTTCAGTGAGTTGTGATGAAGAGACAAAAATCTAAGTATTTCTAAGCCACCTGTCACAACATGTAAAAACGGTAAAAGAAAAACTGGGCTGGAATTAGAAATCTGAAATGTGCACTTTCTCAGAAAGGATAGCTACAAATGTGGATTTCTTATTGTAATAGGGAGGTAACACTTGAGTAAGGTGCTATTTTGTGCTTTCCTTTCTATATGGGCATGAAAAATTACAAATCAGAATTAGGGGAAAATATTAAAACCTATCAACCATCTGCAAAAGATTAGGATAAGAAAAAAAATTACCCTATCCCCCATCTGTAAAATGGGGCAGTAACCTGGACTTCATAAGACTTGTGAATTCAGGTGTTTGCACACTATCCACCCACCTTCACCATCACTGCCACCCCTCGGGCCCCAAGCACTATTATTACGTGGTGGTCAGTTGATTGCAATGGCCCCCTGACCAGCCGCCCTTTCTGCAGCCTGGTCCACTACAATTCATTCTCAATCCAGGAAGAGCAATCATCTTAAAACCTAATTCAGACTGTGTCACTCCTCTGCTTACGTTCTTGCAATGGTTTCCCAATCCCTTACCTACTTTGAGTTAGGTAGAAAAGTCCAACCCCCTTACCATGGCCTACAAGGCCCTCCACCCACCTCTTCAATCTCCTCTCTCTCAAAACGCTTTTCTCACGTATCTTCCTGCTCCAGTCAACCTCTCCAGGCAGGGCCTTTGCTTGCTGTTCCATCTGGAACACCTTGCCTGTGGATCTTCCCAGGCCACCTCCTTCTTGTCATCCATGTCTTTAGACAATATATCAATAGTGTCCTTAAAAAACAAAAAGCAAAGAACACAAAGGCTGAGAAAAACAACAGACTATCCAAGACAACTACACAAAAGGTGTAATATTCACATAATGAGAATACCAGAGGAGAAGAAAGAGAGGAAAGAACAGAAGAAATATCGGAAACAATAATGACTGAGAATATCCTCCAATGATTATCAGAGAGCAAACCACAGATCCAGGAAGCTCAGAGAATACCAAACAGGATAAATACCCAAAACAGTATACCTAGGCATATCAATTTCAAACCAGAGAAAGTCACAGGAAAAAATCCTGAAAGAAACCAGAGGGTGACAAAATCTTACCTACAGAGGCACGAAGATAAGAAGTACATGGGTGGCTCAGCCGGTTGAGGCTCCAACTCTTGATTTCGGCTCAGGGCATGAACTCATGGGTAATGGGATCAAGCACCGTGACAGGCTCCGCGTTCAGCAGGGAGTCTGCTTCAGATTCTCTCCCCCTGCCCCTCCCTGCACTCACATGTTTGTGCTCTCTCGCTTGCACTCTCTCTCTCAAATACATAAATCTTAAAAAGAAAGAAAGAAAGAAAGAAAGAAAGAAAGGAAGGAAGGAAGGAAGGAAGGAAGGAAGGAAGGAAGGAAGAAAGAAAGAAAGAAAGAAAGAAAGAAAGAAAGAAAGAAAGAAAGAAAGAAAGATAGAAAGAAAGAAAGAAAGAAAGAAAGAAAAGAAAGAAGTACATCTTTCTTCATTTTTCAGGTTACTAGTAGTCTTCCCATACCAGAATTTTACCAATTCACTATTGTTGGATTACTACTGGGATTTCTTAAGGAAATACTAAATGGGTTTGAAAATTCTGGTGCCAACCAAGTACGTTTTCTTTTCTTCTTGTGGGGACAAATATAATATTGTCAAGGGTCCATGTGCTCTCACACTTAAAAAATCTGCATATTTGCACTGTTGTAAAATGAATCTCTTCAGTGAATCCTTTGATTAGAGCTTGAATAGTTTATAAACTCTGTTCGTTTTTTTTTTTTTAAGTATTTTCGGAAAAACTCATATTTTTACATCCTACCTATGGCAACAGGAAGATATCAAAGAATTTTATTGTGGGCTTACAGTTTTACCCTAGGAAATGTAGCCCGGTCAAATCTGTGGGTGTAGAACTGTGTACTGTTTCTATCACTGCTGTCTTACAGGGCCTGAGGGAACGATGCCAGCCCTGAGTGTCTGGACCCTTTGGACTTTTAAGTCTCTCTCTCACCTTGAGGCAAATGGCTGAAGGCAGTGCAGTTGGGTTTGGAACATTATTTGAGCACTGAGTTATAGAGGATAAAGGGCACATGCAACCCTTTCATGTGCCCCTGCCTCTTGAAATGTGGAAGTCCCCGTCTCATTATAATTAAAAGAAGGAATCAAGGCTCAGTCTGGCCCATGCAGTGGAGTGATTTCCCAAACTGGCAGAACCTAAAACATGAGTATTTAGGTAGTTTTTTTTAATTTTTTTAATCATTATAAGCAATACTACAATAAATATTAATATATGGTGTTTCTATCTTTAACATTTGTTCAGTTATTTCCTAAGGATAAATCCCTAAAAGTGGAATTTTTAAGCCAAAGAATATGCTCATTTTCAATCATTTGGTGCATATTGCCAAAACACCCATTTGAAGGCTGTACCGAGTCATAGTCTTACCAAGAGAACATAAGAATGCTCATTTCCTGGGGCGCCTGGGTGGTGCAGTCGTTAAGCATCTGCCTTCAGCTCAGGGCGTGATCCCAGCGTTCTGGGATCAAGCCCCACATCAGGCTTTTCCGCTATGAGCCTGCTTCTTCCTCTCCCACTTCCCCTGCTTGTGTTCCCTCTCTCGCTCTGTAAAATAAATAAAATCTCTCCATCAAATAAATAAATAAAATCATAAATAAATAAATGTGTTATTTAAAAAAAAAAGAATGCTCATTTCCTACATCTTTACCAACACTGAGCATGGACAGCCTTTGTAACATTTGAAGAATTTAATGTCTAACATGAAACAGATCATGTTACTCCTCTATTTTAAAACCTCCAAAGTTGTGACACCTGGGTGGCTCAGTCGGTTGGGCGTCTGCCTTTGGCTCTGGTCATGATCCCAGGGTCCTGGGATTTGGGCTTGCTCTCCCCCCACTCCCCAACCCCGTGTCAAATAAATAAATAAAATCTTTAAAAAAGAAAAGAAAACCTGCAAAGTTTCTCCATTAGCCATAGAAGTCATTCTCAAGTTTTTTGGTAGCAGGACCTCTTCATTGTCTTAATAATTATTGCCCCAAAGAGCTTTTATGTACATGGGTTAACTTATTAATATTTGCTGTATCATAAATTAATATATTACTATAAGTTAATATAAACAAAAATTCGAATTTTTTATTTAATTCATTAAAAAATAAACCCATTATGTGTTAACACAAATAACATGTTTATGAGAGATGAGTATTTTCAAAAAAAAAAAATCCACTAGTGAGACATATGGCATTGCTTTACATTTTTGCAAATCTCTTTAATTACTGGCTTAAAAGATATTCTATTATAGTAGAAGCAGAAGTCTCATATCTGTTTTGGCATTCAATTTGTTGCAATATTGCACATCATGTAGCCTTTGGAAAACTTTTCTGTACACTCAGAAGAGAAGGAGAATGAAAAAAGTAAACAATGTCTTAGTATTATTATGAATGTAGTTTTGGCCTCATGGACTCCCTGAAACGGTCTTGGAGACCTCAGGGTTTCTGCAGACAGTACTTAGAGAACATAAAGTCCAAAGAATCAAGTCTAACTCTCTAACACGCCATGAGTCCTTTCTTGATTCAGCCCTAAACTTTCATCGATTATTCTATCATGCTCATTCTTACAGCCATACAGAAGTCTGACTCCTTCCCAGACACGTTATGCATTTTCAGCTCTATATGCTTTTATAAATACTATTCTCGCTTCCAGGAATGCCTGTCCCCAGTGGCTATATTGAGATTTGAGGGAACTCAATAAATTATAACCCTCTCCAAGCTCTGAATAAACTAAGAAATAAAACAAAAAAGCAAGCAGAGAGAGAACCAAGTATCACTTTCATTACGAATGGGGCTGATTTAAAGAACAGAGCCAGCTTACTATAGGGCAGCAATGGGCTTCTTGATACTCTACCCCCGGAACTTCCCAGATAGACCCACCCAGATGCAGACGGGGCTGGGCACCTGTGCGCCTCCAACAGAGTCTCTCTGCTCCATTATTAAATTCTGAGAAAGAAAAAGGACCTACTCCCAAGAACAGAAAGGAGGAAAGACTTGAGCTATATGCAACCCCCAGTTCCTTAACCCAGAGTCAACAAGTAGCTACATCACTCCATCTTTCCAGAAGGCAGATGACAGAGGGGAAAAACCAGGAGAAACTGAGGGGAGTGGTATGCTAGTGGCTTTCTTTCTCATGAAAGAAAACAGGAATGGGATTGAAACATACCCTGCACCCCACTTCCACACACACACCACCAACAATATCCCTTATCTACAAACCCCCTATCATACTCAAATGTTACCTGTTGGATGATGTTTTATTTAACCTCCTGACATATTCTCCCCTCTGCTTACAACACATTTTGTACACATAAATTCAACAAGTGATATTCAAGCTATTATATGCAAGACATGAAAGAACACAAATACAAATAATGTACTATTTCTGCCTTCCAAAACTTGGGGAAATGATATTTATGACAGCATCTCTGATACAGCTATCAGATTCTTAGCCCCGACATTTATTCTGTCAACATATTCGGAAGCACTAAGTACACAGTCTCCCTTTTTCTATGAGATAATTTACGCGTGTCATTGCACCATCTGAAATCTGTCCACATCATTTGACCCTCACAAATCTGTACTCAACTTGCATGATGCCCCTGAAATCTTTCCAAACTACTCTCATTTCTTATCAAGATTTAGTCAGAACAGTGCCACCAGTAGTTAATCCCTCAAACCTAACAATTCATTTTTTTTTATCCTTCCCATTTCCCTAGTAATTTTATACTTGGGTGCATGCCTTTGTGTGTTTGTGTGTTTTGTATTTATAGCTATAATGGTAGAAACCTGCAGTAGCACAGCTCATTATATAAGGATTTGGAAATAACTTGGGCCAAATCCCAGATCCTAAGACCCAGCAGTAAATATAATAAAAGCCTGATATAACATGTTTAACCTATAAGGAGGGCACTGTTTCTGTCCCTGAGCAGCTCATTATAGAGATTCCAGTGCATTGTTAGTCCTCCCCATCTCCATGACAGCCTGCAGACTCCTTGAGAGCACGATCATTGGCAGAATGGTTAGATTAAATGACCTTTGTGGGGGCCTGTTTTTACCCCCTGAAATTCTGTAATTCTGGTGGGTCTCCTCTCCTTGGAAGTATGGCACAAAAGCTTCATTTTACCAAAGCTCCTGGCACATAGCCTGTCACATTGGTTAGAAGTGCAGATGCTGAAACTAAGAGTAACTGGCTTCGAATCCGAGCTATCTGTGTGACTTTAAAACAAATCACTTCCTTTCTTTTCTTTCTTTTTTTTTTTTTTCATTTTTTTTAAAGATTTTATTTATTCATTTGCCAGAGAGAGGGAGAGAGAACACAAGCAGGGGGGAGCAGCAGACAGAGGGAAAAGCAAGGCTCCCCACCGACCAGGGAGCCCAATGCAGGCCTCGATCCCAGCACCCTAGGATCATGACCTGAGCCAAAGGCAGACACCCAGCTGACTGAACCACCCAGGTGTCCCAAATCACTTCCTTTCTCTATGTCTCCATCAACTCCTCTGTGAAATAATAATAATCATACCCATCTCATAGGCATGTTGTGAGGATTAAACAGCTAATATATATAAACTTAGAACAGTGGCTATCACATACTTAGTGTATGATGAAGTATCAATTACTAGTCATACCAGCAAATATACATTCAGATAATTCTATAATACCATGGATACCCAGTAACTTAAAACACACATTTAATAGGCACCCAGGATGTTCTGTAGACTGATCTCAAATCTGAATTTTATAGTCTTATCAAATCTTTTTAAATACCTTGTCTCAGTAAAACAAAAACATTTCAAATTAGAAAGGCGGTTAGTCTTTACTGAAAACTAATTCCCTGTATATATACACCAGGCATATACTTGTTGAATCTACCAGTGAAATCCTATTATAAGACCATGTTTGTATAGTTCTATTATATTCAAAAATATTCATATCCACTTTTAGAGCTTCAATCAAGCATTTACACAATATCTATAATATCTCTTCTTTGCAAAATCTTGCTGTGGGTGTGTCAAATGTTCTAATCATACCACCAGGTCCAGACACTGACTGCAGTTTAAAAGATATAATCGAAGAACATATTAAATAGTTCCATAAAGCTGAGAAAGTGAAGCTAACGTTCAACCGCAGAATGGCTTAAGAAGTGGGTGAATTTGGCACATTTGCTCGTAAGTCATTTTAAAAGCATTAAAACATATTTCAAAAGATTTCAAACATGCAATTATTTTTTCTGCCACTCAGAACACGAAATAAGCATCACTTTAGAAAGATATGTGCTTTTTTATCTATCAAAACAAACAACTTAATGAATAAAAATTGTTTTCCCAAACCATTTTTCATACATTTGCAACTCATCCAGCAAATCCCAGGTCTGAAATTACAGAAATCATTGGTGAAATGTATCATTGTCCCCCCAGATTAAAATGCATTAAACTCAAGGTGTGGTTATTCTATGAAAAACTACTCTAAAAACATGTATCATGCATTTACTTTGGAATTGCATTCACCAGCAAAACTGCACTTTTGTCTACTTGGATGGCACTGATACTTTATGTTTATCTGGTAGATCAGTGTTATTTTATAATCCCATCTTCCCCATATTTATCCAAAGTGATAATTACCTTTTAAATTAGTAAATAACTCTGGATCACCTACTCTTTATGAAGTACTTAGCTGGATATTATAAACGGGGAGGTCCAGCTGGTGACAACACGCTTACCCCTCAGGGTTCCACCTTAGGGAGGACAGAAAGGTAATGCAAACAAATAAACCAAATACAAGACTATCTGTTCTGTCCCCGTCCCTTTACAAGTTCTAGACCTACTGTGTCATCATGATGAAGATCTAGAACTCTGTCGTAGACCATTCCTGCTTGACGTGTATGCCATTTGCCTCCAACTTCTTATTCTGTGATCTCTTACTTTAGAATGTTTCCCTATACCCAACCCAGGTTGGTGCATTTATTAACAGACCCACTTGGAGCCTCTTTGCTGACTTGGAGTTTTCTCCGCTCTTGAGTCCCAGACTTGCAAAGCTCCGGGTAAGAGATCGGCCTGCCAGTTCTGCACTGTAAGACTGACGCTACTTAGCCGAGACTCCTCCCCATCCCTTGCTTCCCCCTTGTCCTCGCAACCTGCCTGCCATAGAGGAGAAATCAGAAAAAAATACTAGACAATAATTTTAGTACAATAATGACACACAGAATGATAGAAACCAGTCATTACAGTAAGTTAGAAGCATGGGAAATGGGGGCACCTGGGTAGTGCAGTCGTTAAGCATCTGCCTTCAGCTCAGGGCGTAATCCCGGCGTTCCGGGATCAAGTCCCACATCGGGCTCCTCCGCTGGGAGCCTGCTTCTTCCTCTCCCACTCCCCCTGCTGTGTTCCCTCTCTCGCTGGCTGTCTGTCAAATAAATAAATAAAATCTTTAAAAAAAAAAAGAAGAAGAAGAAGCATGGGAAATGGCTTCCTATTTTGAATCTTCTTTTTTGATGCTGCTTAGAGATGGGCTTCAAGAATGCCCAGTAGGAGGAACTAGAGCAGACGCATGTTTATACTCATAAAATGATTAGATTGTTATTACCCCAATAGTATATTTTTACATGTGTGATTTTCCACCTTTTAAAAATAGTGTCATGATGACGGTAGAGAGAACTAGAACTTTTTGCACAGTTTTCTACATGCCAGACACTTTCCAAGCCCAGTTTTATTTATTATTCCCCTCCATAGTCCAATTGGGAAGCTGTTTTATCTGAGAGTGAGATCCTGAGTAATGCCAGCTGCCTCAGGCACTACAGCCCCCACCCCCCATTTCTTGGCACTTTCCGTTTCAGAATTGCTCTTGCTTTTGCTACTGATTTCAAAGTGAGTCAGAATTTATATTCACCCCAAACACGATTAACAACTTTTCCTATTTAAATGGAACATCGTTACAAATTCCAACTAGTGGGCTCAGACAAAGGCAGCAGATCAAAGCAGGTGGCCCACCCTAGGGAGACAGACCCAGAACTTCTAGGGATTGATAGGGATAGGTAGTACATGGACTGGCAGCAGGGGTTTCCCTGGACCCAGTTTGGCATCAAAGAAAAGCAGGGAAGATAAGGCTATCAGAAAAATCATATGGCAACCCCAAATTTGCAAGCAGTAGCCTGTTGCTGAGACAGAGCCAGAGGGCAGGACAGCATTGTGAGTAGCCCTAAAGATCTCTGGTTGTTAAGGAAAAAACACACACACACACAATTCTGTGTCATAAGGAGCTTATGTATCTGAAAACAGGAAGAATTCCTGCTAGTGGAAAACATGGACATGGCATCTCTCCCACACAAACCTCCTGTCAATAGCTGGTCCAGAAAAAAAAATGACCTCATTCAAAAATAAGCACCCATGTAATGCTACTATAGAAAAATAAGAGAAGAAACAGAGATAAAATGGAAGGCAAAGAATGTACAACAACAAAAAATTCCATAAAACAAATAAACATTTGGGCCAAAAATATTGCCAAAAACTTGAAAGGTAAAAGACTTAAACAGAGCTCCCATACCTATAAAGCAAGAGCTCATATCGGATATACAAGAGCTCAGGGAAGATACTGCAAGTCAATAGGAAATGAAATATGATTTAGCAGAGCCCAGGAATCAAACATTTCACTGGCAGCAACCAGATTCTGTTAAAAACATGGAAAGAAACAAGGATAAGAGGAATAGAAAAAGAGTGCAATTCAATGACGTAGAAAAAAAATTCAAAAGAATTATGAGAGAGTAATAGCTAGACGGGACAGATAAAAAGGCCTTCACATATGCAATAACTAATATCCTGAAGAGGTTGAAGAATAATAAAATAGGAAAAAAGTTAAAGATACGCTTCAAAGTAGCTTTTCAGAAATATAACTCATGACTCTACAGACTGAGAGTACTCACCGAGCCCTGGGAAAAATTTACACAAAACATTCAACCCTGAATCACGTTTTAATAAAGTTGCTAGAACTCTGAGAAAAAAGCTGTTGTCCATTAAGGCAAAAAGTTTAGGTCGGATTGTTACTTTCCACAAAAATGTTCAGTGCTAGAAGACACTAGAACAATAGTATAATAGTAAAGTCCTCGGGAAATAAAGTACATGATCCAAGAATTATACACAGCCAAAGAGTCATTAGAGTATAATGAAAATGAACATTTTTGAGCTTGCAAAAACTCATGCAATATATCCCAAGCCCTTCCTGAAGAAACCACTACAGGACAAATTTTGAAAAGCAAAGAGATAAGCGGGTTACTGATCCTAAGTATTGACTTCATTTAACTGTAGGACTAAAACTAAAGTAATTGTGGAGATTATGGTCACAGAACAGAATTGAAATGTGATAAACTCTAATGATGTAGAAATAATATAGCAAAGGTTTGGAGGGGAAGAGGACAGATGGTGGGTAGTAATGTCAATATGCTGATTTTCTCATCTGGTAGAGCAGAAGATAGAAAGATTATGGAAGCTGATAAATCATGTAATAAAACTACAAGTACATTTCAAAGTCCAAAGAATATGGTATGAAAAATTATATGATCATCAAGAATCAGGTGCGTTGGGGAGGAAGATAGGGGGAGCAAGGGGAAAAACTAATTTCATCATTACTCATGGTAGGAAGTCAATAGATAGCCGTCTAGAGATATAGAAGTTTAACTATAAAGGGCCCTGTCATATACTGCTAATGAGAGTGACTATAGGAAGGACTTCATAGGACTTCTCTAGCCCTGTTGTGTGGGACTAAGAGACGAAGGGCAGCTTCTGCAGAATTCAACTTCAGGGACTCACAAGAAGTGGAAAGACAGCTGAGGGGCAATGAATCCTTCCCTAGCACAAAATATGAACGATCTCTCCAGTACTACGTTATTATATTGCGGTTGAAACCGTCATGATGAGTGACCACCCAACATCTTTGAAATACCATGTGCCCCTTTCCCCAAGGAGGCCAAACTTGCTTTCCCAACTTCCTTTACAGCTCAAGTACAGACATGTGACTGAGGCTCCAACACTCAGACACAATGACCCAGGACTTTGACACCCGAGAGAGAGCAATGGGGGGAGTCCACCTTTAGCTACTGTGCTAAGTTTCCCTCCAGCTTTCAGAGACGCCAAAGGCAGAGGTTCTGGTATCAAACCTCCCTGCGGTGGTAACAGTGTCTGAAGAATGGAGCAGCTCTAAGAGCGCTTTGGGCATTATTCCTAGCTGGCTGCCTTCTAGGTAGAGGGGAGTTGTGTTATTTGCAACTATGAACCATGCCGGATAAGGCCTAATGGTGGCAGAACACACAGTTAAAAAAACCAAAAACAAATTTCAAACATCCTTTCGTGTTAAAAAGACCAAGGACTAATGTTTTCATTATTTCCTAGAGATCACTTACTCAGTAGCTTCAAATTAAGAAGCCAAGTATCTGTGAAACGTCCCTTGCCTCCAACATGTTATCTACTTTAAATACAAGTTAAAGAATGGGCTCCGTTACAATAGGTCTTAGTTTTAAGTGCAGTTACACTGGAATCACCGAAGTCAAAGCATTCCAAATAGGTAAGATCAAATACAGCTGAAACTTGCTACCTCGGCTTGCTGAAAGCCTTGCATAATGATCCTAGCTCATCTGACATGTTTATTCTGGGCTCCAAAGCTTGCATTTAAGCCCCAAGTGTAGTCCCGTTTGCCACCTACTGTGAAAGGGTTAAGGGATAATATCATTGCCATTGCTCCCTCTCTTGTTCATGGCTCTGAAAAGCAGCAAATATACACATTCATCCTGCAGTTTCCCGAGATAGAAAAGTACTGCGGCTGGTGGATTTTACTCACGAAGAGACGCATTTACTTCGGAATCTAGGTATCAAGTACAAGGCGTTTCAGTCCAGTGGTTCTCAGGGTTCCTGAGCACCATCATTTGGGAACTTTCTGGAAATGCAAATTCTTAGGCCCCACAGCCAATTTACTGAATTAGAAATTCTGGGGGTGAGGCCCAGAATTCAGTGTTTTATTAAAAACAAAACAAAACAAAACTCGGGGCTCCTGGGTGGCTCAGTCGGTTAAGTGTCCACTCTTGGTTTCGGCTCAGGTCACGATCTCAGGGTCCTGGGATTGAGACCCAATTCAGGCTCCATGCTCAGCGTGGAGTCTGCCTGAGGATTCTCTCCTTTTCCCTCTGCCCCACTCCTGCCCCTCTGTCTCGCTCTAAAATACATACATACATCTTAAAAAAAACCAAAAACCTCTCAGTGATTTTCATGTATACTAAAGTTTGAGAACCACTTTCTTTGGAAGCACAACTAAACTACTCCAATCAAAGGACAATCTACTTCTGAGAAAGGAGGAGAAAGATGTACCTTCTTAATAGCACATTCCAGACTATTAAAGGTTCTGCCCTAGAACTAATCTAACTTCTCATGTAGCATACACTCATTTCTTCTTCTACAGAGGGGATATAGAACTTTTGGTTACTAGAAGCCAATATAAAACTTTTCTTGGGACTTAGACATCAAGTACTCTTCGATCTTTTCCTTGGGCTAAATAATCCTAGTTCCTTTTACCTTTATTTATAATCACTTAAAACTCTTTGTCATCCTTGTCAATCGCCAGAATAAAGTACCACCTCATTTTAACATTCGAGTAGATTAAAACACACTTTCTGTCATCGACCCATAGAAAATAATGCCACAAAACCTAGGTCTCTTATATTCTACCTGTGTTTTAAAGTACGACATGTACTTCTAAAAAAAAAAAATCAAATTTTAGATCTGTCATTTCAAGATATTCTGATTCTTCCCCCTCTCCCTTTCTTCCTAACAAAAAAAAAAAAAAGTTTTAGTTCATTGTAAGGTCACTAAGTATTTCACATATATTGCATTAAACATTCTGATCCTCATTTGCCCTATTAAATAAGAATTGACCAGATGGATAGTCCTCTGACTCTCTCTCCTGAGCAGGTTTTAGTTAATTAAAAATGATTATTTTTACTACATATTTTATATATTGGCCAGATGTTACCTGTGGTCATTTCTGGAAAGGATCATTTGGTGGTGGTTATAAAATACATATTTTCCTTTGGGAGGCCAGACTCTTGAGCACGATCAGGAAAACAAATGTAGAAATTGACTTCACCTCATACCTTTTTCTTAGTGCCAAAATGGCCATAAGGCTTCATTTCCTTTGAAAGTGTGATCTATTCAAATTCTTTCTTCTATCTCCACTCTGGCCCTATTTATGTCGCATCAAAAAATCATCAGGTTGGTAGAAGAAAAATTAATTTTGGTTTCTCTCTGTACGAGAAGTATAAATTGTTTTTTCTAAATTTTGTGTGTGTGTGTCTAATGTCTAAAAGTTTTTTTTCTAAATGTTGTTTTTTTTCTAGATGTGGTTTGTGTAAGACATCTACATACGGCCTAGCAAACTCTTCTGCTCCATCAAGACAGAGACTCTGTGCACAGAGGATGAGCCTTCCAGATAGGATTCCTAACAGTCTCTGCTTTTACACAGGTCTCCTTAGTAAGAAGTTATTTTTCCTGCAAACTGATTTGCCTAAATTTCCTGTTAGCGCTGAAATAATCTAGAACGAGGCAAAGATACTGTAATTATGAAATTGTTTTGTGATTGCACTAGTCGTTTTTCTCCACTTGTAGACAAACCAGAATCCAAACAAGCCCCTTCTCATTTTTGTCCTTAAAAAAAATAATAAACACAATAAAGCAACATTCAACTTTTTTTTTTTTTTTAATTTCAGTTTTTGAGGTCACCCCAAATTCGGGAAGTCTAACGGATAGAATTAACCACACTATCTCCTGGTCTAGTTCAGATGGTCTCTAAAACCCTATTTAGAAGACTTTTTTTTTTTTTTGAAAGATTTCATTTATTTATTTGAGAGAGAGAGAGCATGAGTGGGTGGGGGGGGGCGACGAGCAGAGGGAGAGGGACAAGCAGACTCTGCGCTACGGGCACAGGCCAACACGGGACTGGATCCCACAACCCTGAGACCATGATCTAGAGCCGAAATCAAGAGTCAGATGTTTAACTGACTGAGCCACCCAAGACCCCCAGAAGACTCTTTCAGAGGCAAAAGTGAGCCTTTTGAAAGTCTGAATTTCACACGCTGACAAACAATCTTAGGTGCAGTAGAGTGTATGAACAAGAAAGAAACTTTCAGTTCCGAAGCCCTGGCTATGTTTTGTAAAATATTTCACGGCCAAAATATGACCCAAGCTCTGGTTTCAGCTCTGACTTTCTATATGGTCTTATTATGTAAGTGACCTCCCCACATTCGGTTTCTTTTCTTCCATAAAGAATGGTAGTTAGAAATACATATTCTCTGGAGTCTCTTTAAGCCCCCAAATTATGTGATTTATTGTTTAAAAAGTAACTTTAAGGTCTAATATGCTTTATTGAGCAACTGGGACAACTGGGGTGTGGGTTGCTTTACTAATTTAGAAGCTTTAAACACAGGACACTGCCCTCATTTTTTGATCGTATAAAGCACCTGCTGTCCACGTTCTAAAGTATACACATTTGCTTGCAGTAAATCACAGTCACCTCGAAAATGACCTCTTCCTCTCATGTTTTCATAGCAATCAACATTTACTAGGGTCCGCCCGTTAAAGTCATCTGTGTTACATTTGATTTCAAGAGCCAGGTAAGGGGCAGACATTCCTGATGAAGAGACTGATAGTCCTTGGAATAAATTGTCCCCCCAAATATAAGATTATGTACCTTCAGATCAGGCCATGCTCATCAGCCTCTGATAGGTTTGAGGGACTCACAGTCTTAATTTCCTATGTGAATCTATAATTGTCCGCAGGGGTCGATTTCAGTGGATGCCTCATATAAATTAGAATTGAAGATAATGATGCCTGTTCACTTGATCAACTAAAATGACCAGCTGGGTTTAATGGGAGGAAAACAGAAACCCCTGTGAAATTGGAATAGCTTCAAAGGTGATAGAATGTAATTATTTTTCTGCAAAGTTTCTTCTCTAAAGGTGACTGGCCATTGTGCTGTGGACACCTGGGCTGCCATGTTATGAGGGTAGATATGGCATTCAGAGCTACTGACCGTATCCAAAGTGTAAGTCAAGAGTCAGCTTTCTGCTAAGGGAATGGGGGAAAGCAGGACTTCTTCTCCCTTCTTATTTTAGTCATTTCATTTACAGTTGGAGACCTGCTTTGGGGACTTGCCTAATTGATTCCCGAGAGGCAAATTCTAATTTAGCTTGCTACAAAAGTGTTTTCTCTTTATAGCCATAAAACATCTTCTAGAATTTGTTATAATTATCCTTAGGGTAATATAATTTTAGGTCTGAAAGGACCCTGATAGCGCCTGCCCAACCCCTCTCTTTTACAGATGAAGAAGCTGAGGTCCAGATATGTGAACTGACTGAACCAAGGTCACAGGGCTAGAACGAGGAAGAGGCTGGCTACCCTCCCACAATCAGACAGTGAAACCAAAATGGCCGCCCAGTTTGGGGTTTCCCACTTATGAGTAGTTGGAGCCTCGCTCCATGAAAATCCCCATTTAAGAAAACGTAGGTTGTATCACGCGGGAGAGGTGCATGCAAACAAAAATGGCAGACGGGGAACACTGGGAGGGACAGGGAGCCAAGGAACGAGTAGCCCACAAAGCAGATAACCATTCCCCAGAGCGGACAGTGAGTTCTGATGATGGGCCTGCGTGTGCTGAGGGACAGTGGTGCACACCCCGGGGGACCGCACACACCCTGTCGGCCTGGGCTTGGTTCTTGACTCTGCCGATGGTGAGCTCTGTGATCTTTGACAAGTTGCTTCAGCTCTCTGTGCCTCAGTCCCTCGTCTGCATAAAAGGACGGAAACATCAGTACTGTTGCAGGGATTAAATAAGGATTAAATACATTGATCTATGTAAAGAGCTTAACACGTTTTCAGTGCTACCTTAATGTTGGCTGTTTTTTCCCCTATGCACTATGCCAGGAAATCTTACACGTTTCAGGATGGATACGTAAGTCGTATTCATTCATAGTGTTACTAAGGGGCTTTATGATATAAATATGCAGACTCTACTAAAGAGATTCAAAAAGCCATTGAGAAAACCACTTTCTATGTTTAATGATTCATTTTTCAGTAGGTATTGTCACAATTTAAAGTGTTTTTATTTTCCAAAAAAATAAACTACCGAGATTTTTTTATTTAAAAAATGCAATAGCCATAATACCATGTAACAACAGCAGAAGTTTCATTAGCAAAACAATTAATAAAAGAGCATATCTGTTGCAAAAATTAAAGACAGATTTTCATGGCAGGAAATTAGTGCCAAGTCAGTGACTCCTGAAGTCATTAGAGTGCGGCCGGTAGCTCAGGGAGGCTGCGCTTTCTTTCTCTAAGGCCCGTTTCTTGGGCAGTTTAACATTTTTTCCCCTTAGAATTTAATGTTGTCAAAGCTATCCTTAATATTTTACTCAGAATTTTTAAGCGAAAATCTTCTCAAAATTAACAACACAGATCTTCAAGTAATTAGGGCCATTTCAGAGATGCCTGAAAAAAATACCGTGTATGTATTAGTTGTTTTTTTCTTTTTTCTTTTGAATTAAGTTCAGTGAAAATTTTAAGGGGAAAAAAAGTCAGTTACCTATTCATTCCCTCATATTTTAATTAAACAATTTTAGCAACTCTGTAGAAACACACATTTTAAACGTTGCTCTAAAGAACTTTTCTGGAACTGGTTGCTGATTTAAGACATCGGAAGATCATGATAGGCAGCATATCTTCCAGTCACGTGATGGTAAATCTGTGAGGAAAATCAGAGTTTAATTAATAATTATCATGCATCATATATATCAATTAATAATTATACTATTAAATAATAATAACTATAATTAATGTTTCATCATAAAGCCCATATTACGCATTTCAGCGGACTGTCCATTCTCTCCCCCTACTCATGCGCACTCTCGCTCTCGTGTCCATTCAACCCACTTCAGGTGGAGGTTTGCTTGGATGAAAGCAGAGGTTTGGGTGCAATGAGGTAAATCAGATGAGGCTTTTTCTCTAGTTCTCATAGCCCAATAAGGGATTTTTCGTTTCTTTCTCAAAAACACACTTGTCAATTTGTCCTAAGGACAATGGATTATTACACACCTGCCTCTCGATGTCCGAAAGCAGAGTACTGGCACCTATTCGAAAGAGGTCTGGCGTCAGCCATTCATCTCCCAGCTCTTCCTTTACGAGAGAGAGCCAAGCAAGGGAATCCTTGGCACTTCGGATGCCTCCTGCTGGTTTAAAGCCTACCTACAAGGGACGGTGGGAAAGAGCAAGGTTTATTGTTACTGGAGTGCTTTAAAAAATGGTACCGCACGGGCGCGCCTGGGTGGCTCAGGTGGTTGAGCTCCTGACTCCTGGTTTCGGCTCAGGTCATGATCTCGGGGTTCTGGGATCCATACCCTGGTCAGGCTCCGCACTCATCACAGAGTCTGCTGGAGATTCTCTCCCTCTGCTCCTCTCCCTACTCATGCACACTCTCGCTCTCGTGCTGTCTCAAAACTAAATAAAATCTTTAACAACGACAAAAAAATGGTACTGCGTTAATACAGGGTCTGGATTCTCGTTCTTTCTCTTTTTTTAAAGTCTATTTTAGTTCACCCAGCAAAAGAGCTTAGATCACTGACTCACGCCCATTCACACTACAAAATGACTTTTCCAAGATTAATGGGAAGAATGTCACTGCTTCTGAGAAGACACTAATGAGTGTTAATAACCCTCATTAACATTGCACTTATTGGAAAGTCATAAACCTCAACCACCTAGACTATAGCTGGGAACCGGGGATAAACAAGAGAGGTGTCAATAAATGAGGAAAACAGATATCACAAAAGCCCATTCATTCTACATTTCTACAAGTAAGCCTGTCTAGGCGCCTCTCAGCCCTTCATTCTGAGGTGCAAAAGACACATACGTGTATTCAAAGCAAGAGAGGAGAATCAGTTAGGCCACACTAACCAAACTGGCAGCAATCAGGAAGGAATGTTGACAGTTATTTTCATCAACTTAAGTGTAGGGACTTCTAAGTCGTAAGTGGAAAGAATTCTATGAAGCAGCCAGACCAGTTACATAAGCACAGGAGAAAAAGATAGTGTGGGAGCTCTTCACAGTTCAGCAGTCTTTGAAGGTGAACATAAAACAGCACAACTCAGCCAATATCTGATGTTTACAAATGATGTCCTGAGTCCATTAGAAATGGATAAATGTGTTCTATAAACAGTAAAGTCCGCTTATCTGGATTTACTTGTCTCAAGAACTTGAATCCAGTAGAGTGGAGAATCTACAGACAGGAACAATCAAGAAAACACTGCAGAGCCCAAGTGCTAAAGCTCAGGCATTTGAACACTAAGAGCCGTTGATTCAACAGGTTAGCACCAATATGGGGTTAATGGCTACAATAATGCTAGAGAAGAGAGACAGTAAATGAATGGCCCCATAATTAACCCAGGCTAGAAACCTCAGGGTTAACCTGGACTCCGCCATTTTCTCCACCACACCACACCCAATCAATCAACAGTCAAGTCTACCAATCTTCCCTCCTTAACTTCTATATCTTCCCCCTCCCCCCCCAACACATCCTCCATACTCTCACCTCTGCTGTTTTAGTTTAGACCCTCATCAGTTGTCACTAGTATCGGTGGGTCTCCTGACTGGTTTCCCTGTCTCAGTCACTCATTGCCACACGGCTAAGCAGCAGCTGGACACTGATCCTAACCCTATATGCCTATTGCCCTGGAGCCCAAGTGGCTCTGAAAGACGGCAGGGACATGGGGCGAGTAGGGGAGATAAACAGGATGAGATTATTTACTGAGAAGAGGCCCCCCAAAATCAATTAGCTGATATTAGCATACATGTTAATCATAAGCACATTTCTGTCAATTAGGCTGTGCTGCATATAGATTTTTCTATATAGTTCAGTTGTGTCAGCAAATCTGGCAACGTTTCTAAAGAGAGGTTCTAGCATAAGTTTATTCTTTTTTTTTTAAGGGAGAGAATATGGAAAACATAAATCTGCAATGAAATCAGTTATGAAATATTAAACCCCTGCTGCTCAGACTGACACTAATCATGGTCTGGAAGACGGCCCATCACATTTTAAAACACCCCTTAAATCAATGATGTAGAAAGTTTACAGTCAAAGGGCTGCCCAGGCAACTTGTCAACAGCCTGAAAGGATACACCTGATTTGCAGATACATACATGGGTCCTCACGGTGTGAAATCAAACGTGATTAAAATGAGTATAATTTGATTTGCATCCGTCTGTTTCGTAATAAAACTGGGATGAATTTTGTTTATTAGCTCAGGAAAGGGTCATTACCATTAAAAAGAAGTACTGGAAGACAGCAAAAAGTCCCTTCTTACCGTACTCTGGCCTAGAATATTGAGCACCTAAAACTTTTATTGAAATTCTTTGCTGTCGTCTACGAGCTCTCCTGGGAAGGCACTTGTTTGTTTTGTATCCCTGTTAACATAGGTTAACATGGCACACAGTTAACTACTCAATAAATGTTCGCTGAGAACACAGCAGGATTGTGTCTCTAATGGTGAGTTTTAATCCTGATTATAGAAGCTTATGAAACATATAGATGCCTGACGATTACCCCTCATCCAGAAGTGCTCGGGATGAGGGCCCAGGCATCTACAAGCATAAAAAGCTTCACGTTTATTTTGTTGTACTTTGGTGGAAAATAAGAACCACTGGTCTAAATGAATAGTGGTGGTCTCAGAGGAGGGGACCAAAGACAGAGCTCTCTTTTTTATGGCTAAACATTTTTTTATTTGGATCAGTGCAGAAAGGCTACCAAAGAAGAGGTTACTCAGACAGAGTCAACTGTCATATGTAAGGTCACAGTAGCTATCTTTCCTATTTGGACTTTTTTAAGGTAGGAAGTTATTCTGAAGGAGAAAATTCTGGAAGGAGTTCATTTCCTCTCAAACCCAGTACATTCTAAAAACGGTCTCCAATTCCAAAATGAACCCAAGGTAGAGTCACATTTAAAGTCATCACATTTAGTTAGCAAAGGATTAAAGGTCTTTTTTGGGTTTCCATTTGGCAGAAATACAGAGATTGGTTTTTAAAAGATGCCTTCTGAGGAAGGGACAGTCTCATTAAAAAAAAAAAAACAACAGCAACAAACAAACAAACTACCTTTCTCTTTGATGTGTAAAAAAAAAAATCCTTTGAGATAATTTGCAGCTAAACAAGCAACTTGAAAAGGAAAATCCTAACTCATTTTAAAAAACCTCATACACGTTTTTCTTTTTAACTTCATATGTTTCAAAAAATATGTATTATTTTTCGAAAAGCTGACAAAAGCTAGCACATACCCTCCTCAGCTTAACAGTCTTCCAAAGAGCACATCGAACTGCCATAAAACGCAAAAATGGATATTTAATTCAAGAGCTATGTAACGTCTAGCTACCTTTTCCCTGCTGTTTCACAGCATTTCATTATTTTGTTTAATAAGTTCATCTCCTCGAGAATTTTCTCTTCACCTCATATTATTAAAAGTAATAAGTTTTTCTGGACCGGGGGTTTCCCAACAGAAAAACCAATTTATGTGTGTCCTTCAATAATGACAGGAAAAGATTATTTCCCATTATATTGCATACTTTTCATATCACCACCACAGCTTATCATTCAATAAATGTTACTCTGCAATTCTTTCCATTCCTCAAGGAAGTTTAATTTCTGCATTAACCTGTTTTCGCTGGCCAACGCCTTACCAGAAAGCCTCTATGTTGTAGCAGAATTAGTTCGTTAAAGAACCCATTTAGGAATCTCTTGTCAGTGATAAAATTGTCTTCAGTTAATAAAAGGACATAAAGTGAGTTTACATCTTGATCACACACACTTACTCCCATACTCACACTCACTTTCTGTTAATCGCACATTTTTCTCCATGAATGTGTTCTTTTGTAATGAAAGGTAAATTAAACATTTATCTTCATAAAGGTAACTCATTCACACCTTCTGCATATAAAGACAGTTTTCGTGGCTGTAACTAGTATTATAAATAACATTATCTTTACTCTGAAGAAAGATTTGTTGGCAATAATATACCTTGTTTCCAGTTTTCCAGAAGAAATCTCTAATGGCCCGTAGCATTACTATAGCTACTGGGAAAGTGGCATTTACCGTTTCTTTTCCGGTAGAGGTCTTAATAAAATCTGATCCTAAAACAAAAGGAAAAAAAAAAAAAACACACCTCTGTGTTAATTAAAAACTTATTTTTTACACTTTTTAGTCAGTGAAAGAAGTGAACTACGTAAATTTTTTTCCTGAGGAACACAACTTTATTTTTCATTCGTTATTTGAAAAATGAAAAACAAAATCTCTCTTTGAAATAATTCTGCCCATACTTTCCACTGCCCCAATTACTATAAGATGAATGAAATTAAGTATCAGTTGGGTTCTCACTGCTTCTTGGGGCTCCTGCCTCCGTATTTCCGTATCATCAATGAAAATCAAGTTGGTTTATTTAATGCATAACTGAGATGAATAAAACAATGTTATGCCCTATGCTTAATATCATATATCACGACACTCCTACAAAACTGGAGTGCCCACTCATTTTCCCCTCATTTTCTGGTGCTTGATGGGAAGTACACAGTACAGCTGTGACAACATAAGAAGAATGATTTGTACTGCACTGTTCATTAGTAAAAGCACTGTCTTCCGAGATTAGGAGTTTCACGAAAGACATCACGCTATTTCATAACTTTAAACAACTTTCTGTCTCTCAAATGTATCTTAAATCTATTGATGTAGTTTAACAGAATAGCACAAGGAGACAAAGAAATGATAGTAACAGTTAAGATTCACTGGGGGTATGTGTGCTATGCCCTATTCTAGGTGCTTTAGAAGTAATAACTTAGTCATTCCTCATGACAACTGTATAAGGTAAGTACTAACACGATCCCCATTTTAAAAGACGAAATGGAGATACAGAAAGGTTAAATAATTTACCCGCTTGGGGTCAGAGTTAGTAAGTGAAAGAGACAGAATTCTAACCAAAGAAATACAGCTTAACCAATAGGCAACAGTGTCTCCAAGAAACTTACCTAGGATGACAAAGTCAGGTAGCCAAACAGAGATTCCATCTTTCATGTGGTTACCTACCCCTGCAATGCTCAATATGCGGACCACAGACCAGCAGCATGGATACCACCTGGGTGCCTGCTAAAAATGCAGACTTTCGGGGCTTATACTAGACCAACTGAATCGGAATTTGAATATAAACAAGGTTCCTAAGTAATTCCCATGCAATTCACAGCCCTAGCCCACTGCAGGTCATCAGAAGTTTTTTGAGGCGGAGGGGGGTGGGAGTGGGTGGGGGTGGGGGGGTGGTGTCTGTAGGCCCACTGGAAGAATTGGAGACATTATCTGTCATTCATGCATTCATCTACCAAATATTCACTGAGCGCTATGTCCTTGAGTGCTTACTATGTCCTAGACTCTGCTGAAGATACTGAGAAGAGACCACTAAGCAAAATAATAAAGCTCCCACCACTGCAAGCTGATTTTCTAGAAGAGAAAGACAAGAAGCAAATAAATATATAATACATGTCAGGTGGAGATAAGTGTTATGAAAAAAAAAGGAATGTAATGAGTTAGAGAGTGATGGAGTTGGGGAGAGGTAGCTGTACTTAAACAGAGTTATCATAAAGGCATCTCTCAAGAGTGAAATTCAAATACAGACAGAATGAAAGGGACCTGTGGAAAGAACATCCACAAGCAGGGAAACGGCAAGTACGAAGGCCCTGAAGTAGGCATATGCTAAACTGATTAATTAAATGAATGAATGAATAAGACCCAAGAACCAAGGCCTGGTCCCTACAACACCAGAAATAAGACAATCAAGGGGAAGAGATTAAAGACTCCAAACAGACGTAAGAGTGAGGGGAACATCCCCAAAAATTCACAATGAGACCAAGATATGCTTCTGAAGATGTGACATTGTCTTCTGAATCGTTAGAAAGCTTTTGGGTACAATACTGGTATATAATCTAAATTCTTTCAAGCATCTTAGATAAGAAGATTATTACAAGTCCAGCCACATTTGAAGACCTTAAAAAAAAGTATGGTCACTTAAAAATCACACAATTTAAAGTTAACCAGAAGAGCCGCCAAACTCCTTCGAAAGAGTCCGGACTTAGGGTAAGGGAGGAGACTCTCCTTCTAACATACTTGGGAGGAGCAGGGCAGAACATCTATCGGGAGAGCAACAAAAGCCCACACATTGACAGTAACAACTGCCTATACATAGTGTGTTTGTCCCCCTTTCTTGATTGTATTTTAAGCATATTTGAGGGCAGGTGCTGTATCTTTCTGTGAACTCTGTATCCCCAGAACATGACAAACATGCAAGTCTCAATATGTGAATTTTGGATGGACGGATGGAAGGACAGACAGACAGATGGATGGCTCCACTGACAGATGGATGGCCACAGCTACTAAGAAAAAGCAAACTATAGTATTTCCCATCTTTAACTGACTAATCGGAAAGTTTTGAGTTTCAATCCAGTTCGATTGGATTGAACTGGATTGAACGTGGCTCAGAAGAATTTATCATTTTATTTATTTTTAAATAAATTTTAGATTTTAGAACATATGTAAAGCTACAGAAACATCAAGCTAGTAGAGTTTCCACATACCCTACACCCAGTTTCCCCTATTATTAACAACATTTGTACATTTGTTACAATTAATGAACCAATATAGATATATTACTATTAGCACAAATCCATACTTTATTTAGATTTTCTTAGTTTTACTTAGAATCCAATCTCATTCAGGATACTTTGATATATACATTTATCATATTGCCATGGGTTCCTCTTGGCGGTGTCAGTTTCTTGGACTTGCCTTATTTTTATGATCTTAACAGTTTTGAGGAGTACTGATCAGGTATTTTGTAAAATCTCCCTCAATTGGAACTGGCCTGACATTTCCCTCATGATTGAACTGGGGTTACGGGTTTCTGGGGAGGAAGACCATAGAGGTAAAGTGCCATTCTCACCAAATCATATCAAGTGTACCTACCATCAACATGACCCACCACTGTTGATGTTGACCGTAAGCACTTGGGAGGTAGTATTTGCCAGGTTTCTCTATTGCAAAGTCACTCTCTTCTCCCTATTTTCCATACTGTATCCCCGGAAAGAAGCCCTTATGTGTATCCCACACATAAGGAATGAGGAATTATAATTTACCACCTTTGGAGGGAAAACTACATAAATTGTGTGGACTTTTTTGCATGGGAGATTTGTCTCCTCTCATTTACTTATTTACAATCATTTATATCAGCACAGACTCAAAGATACTTATTTTATACTTGGGTTTATAATCCAATATTACTTTATTTCATTGCTTAAATGGTTCTACCTTTGGCCACTGGGGGCTCCTTCAGTTCCTTCCTATATTCCTTCTATACACCTCCATCATGTAGAATTTTGTTTTTTAAAGCATTTCCTTTGGTATTGCCAAATGCTCCAGGCTCACCTTTTACATTTTCTGCCCCAGTCCTAGAATATGTCATTTCTCCAAAGAGCCCTAGTTCCTTTTATTAGAGAACGGTATTGGAACCCAAAATCTTGGTTCTTAGTGTACTCATTGCTACTGCAGGGTCTTGTTTCTAGCTCTCTCCGCTGCCTAGCAAGGAAATCTATGTGTGTATACTAACACATTTATATACACACATCTCTTAATAATTCCATATTAAACTATCTACATCTATACTACTTGCTTCAGTTTTTGGCAATTATGAATAAAGTTGCTACAAACATTTATATGCAGGATTTTGTGTGGACATACATTTTCAAATCAGTTGGGCACATACTGAGAGGGGCAAATGCTAGATTATATGGTAAGACCATATTTTGCTTTGAAAGAAACTGCCAAATTATCTTCCAAAGTAGCTGTATCATTTTGCATTCCCAACAGCAGTGAATGAGAGTTCCTGATGCTCTATATCCTCACTAGCAATTGGTGTTATCAGTTTTTGGATTTTATCCAATCTAACAGGTGTACATATAGATTACGTACATATTTTTATTAGATTATATCCAAGTAATAAATTTACGGATTGCTATTATACACGTGATAAGGTTTTTTTAAACTTCAAATTCCAATTGTTCACACTGCTGGTAAATAGCAAAGCAACGGGCTTTTTATATTAACCTTGTATCATGCAACCTTGATAAACTCACTCAGTAGTTTTCAAGAGTTTGTGGGTCTGAGGGGGATTTTCTCCAGATATGTGATCTGTGAACAGACAGTTTTATATCGTTCTTCGTGTATTAATTTCTTGGGGTGGTTGTAACAAATTATAACAAACTTCGTATCTTAAAGCAACAGAAATTTATTTTCTCACAGTTCCGTAGGGCAGAAGTCCAAAATCGAGTTGTCAGCAGGGCTGCACATCTTGTGGAGGCTCTTGGGAAAAATCTGTTCCCTCACTTGCCCAGCCTCTTCGAGCTGCCAGCATTCCTGGGCTGTGTCATTCAGACCCCTGCCTTCATCTTCACATCACCTTCTCTTCTGGGTCGAGACTGCATCTTCCTCTGCCTCTCTCTGATAATACATTTGTGATGGCATTCAGGTCCCACTTGGATAATCCAGAATAATCAGTTCATCTCAAGATCCTTAATTTAATCACATCTGCAAAGATCCTTTTTCCCAAATGAGGTAATAGTCACGGGTTCAGTGCGTTAGGATGTGGACATATCCCTGGGAGCCACTACTGGCCTACCCCACTTCCCAATTCGTACTTATCTAATTTCCTTCCATCTTCTTGCACTAGCTAGGACTTTCCAGTAGAGTGCTGAATAGGAACATTCTTGGTGTATTCTTAGGGGGACTTTAGGGGAATAGAGTCCAATTTCTCATAAGTATGTTAGTTAGCTAAAGTATGTTTTGTAGATGTTTTTTATCAAGCTAAGGACGTTCCCTAGTATTCCTAGTTTGCTGGGAGTTTTTATTATAAATATATGTTAAAATCTGTCAAATGCCTCATCTGTGTCATTTGATATGACCATATGATTTTTCCCCTGTAGTATATTGACATGGTGGATTACATTATACTGAACCAGCCTTGCATACCTGGAGTAAATCCCCCTTGGTCGTGGCATATAATTTCTTATACATTGTTGATGTATCATTTTGTTAACATGTTGTTGAGGATTTTTTTGCGTCTATGTTCATGAATGATACTATCTATAGTTTTCCTTTCTTGCAATGTCTTTATGTGGCTTTGGTATTGGGGTAATGATGGTTTCACAGAGTGAGTACTCTCTCTTCTTCAATTTTCTGAAAGAGATAGAGAATTGGTAATATTTCTTCCTTAAATGTTTTGTAGAATTCATCAGTGAAACCATCTTTAGCTAGTGCTTTCCTTTTTGGAAGGTTTTAATTTTTCAATAATTTATTAATTATTAACTAAATAATAAAGAAAATTATTTTATAATATTCTAGAATTAAAATATAGTTTTGTAACAGGTTACAACATAGTTTATGTAAATAAATGTGTGCTTATATATTTATTATTATATATAATATTTATAAACTAAATTAAATTAAAATCAAAATAATTTCTTTAATAGATATGGGCTTATTTGGACTATTTCTCTTTGCAGATATTAATCCAATTTGAAAATCAATAATCACTTTAAATGTTAGTGGTCTAAATGCACTAGTTAAAATCAGAGATTAACAAAAAACAAGACCCTTCTATACGTTGTTTATGAGAAATCCACTTTAAAAATAAAGATTTAGAAAGTTAAAAATAAAGGGATGGAAAAAGATACATTAATCGAAGTAAAGCAGGGTACCCATATTAATTTCAAGCAAAGCAGACTTCAGAAAAAGGAATATTATCAGGGATTAAAAAGGGTATTACAGTATGATAAAGGGGTCATTTCTCCATGGAGACATTAACAATCCTAAACATGTATGCATCTAATAATAGAGCATCAAAATATGTGAGGCAACATCTGATAGAACTGAAAAAAGAAACAGACAAATCTCCTACTATAGCTGGAGACTTCTAAACCCCTCTCTCAGTAATTGATAAACAGGTAGAATGTGAGCGAAGATATATTTGACTTTAATAGCATTATCAAGATCAAACTGATATTTATAGAAAGTTTTAAAAACAAAAAACAACAGCAGACTACATATTCTTAAGTTCACATAGGACATTCACCAAATAGGGCTTTTTGTCTTATTTTTTCTTTATTAATTTTTAAACCTCTTTTTCTACCTTCTCTAGCTTTAACTGAACATTTTATATGGTTTCATTTTATCTCCTCTCAGCATATCAATTATACTTTCTTCTGTACATTTTTTTAGTTGCCCTAGAGTTTTCAATACACATTTTTAACAAATTTAAGTCTACCTTCAAATAATACTCTACCACTACACAGGTAATGGAGGTACCTTTAACAAAGTATCCCTAATTCCTCCGTCCTATCCCATCCACGTGATATTAATTATCCAGTACATTACTGCTATTATTTTAAAGTTATCTTTTAGATCAATTGAGAAAGAAATTTATTTTTATTCTTCATGTATTCCTTCTCTTCTATTCTTCCTTTTTTAATATAGATCAGAGTTTCTGACATATATCACTTTCCTTCTTCTTAACTGCTTTTAACATTTCTTACAGGGCAGGTCTGCTGGCAATGTACTCCTTCAGTTATGTATGTTTGGGCTCTTTCACTTTTGAAGGATAATTTCACCGGATATAGATTTTTTGCTTGGGTTTTTTTTTTCTTTGAACATTTAAGTACTTCACTCTACTCACTTCTTGCTGACATGGTTTCCAGTGAGAAGTCTATTATAATTATTTCCTTTTTCTTCTATAGGTAAGGTGTTTTCTTTCTCTGGCTTTTTTCAAGATTTTCTATTTGTCTTTGGTTTCCTTCAGGTTGATTTTGATATATTTAGGAATAGTTTTTTTGCTTGGTTTGGTTTTTTACATATTTATCCTGTGGTGGTCTCTGGGCTTCCTGGATCCGTGGTTTGGTTTTCTGTCATTAATTTTGGAAAATCTCGGCCATTAATTCAAACATGTTGTCTGCTCCATTTTCTCTTTCTTCTTCTGGTATTCCAATTATACATGTGTCACACCTTTTGAAATTGTCCCTCAGTTTTTGTTCTGTTTTTCTCATCCTTTTTTTTTTTTTTTTTTAAAGATTTTATTTATTTATTTGACAGAGATAGAGACAGCCAGCGAGAGAGGGAACACAAGCAGGGGGAGTGGGAGAGGAAGAAGCAGGCTCATAGCAGAGGAGCCTGATGTGGGGCTCGATCCCGTAATGCCGGGATCACGCCCTGAGCCGAAGGCAGATGCTCAACCGCTGTGCCACCCAGGCGCCCCTGTTTTTCTCATCCTTTTATCTCTTTATGTTTTAGTTTCAGAGGTTTCTTTGGATATATCTTCATGGTCACTGTTTTTACTCAGTCTTCTAATGAGCCCGTCAAGGCATTCTTCATTTCTGCTCTAGTGTTTTTGATTTCTAGCTTTTCCTTTTGAGTATTTCTTAGAGTTTCTATCTCTCTGCTTATATGACCTATCATTCTTTCATGTTGTCTATTTTTTCCATTAGAATTATTAACATATTAGTCACAATTATTTTAAATTTCTCCTTCTGATAATTTCAACATCTATGTCATGTCTGAATCTGGTTCTTTTACTTGTTTTGTCTCTACAGACTGTGTTTTTTCTTGCCTTTTAGCATCTCTTGTAACTTCTTGTTGGAAGCCAGACATGACGTATTAGGAACGGAAATAAACGGGCCTTTTGTGTGAGATTTTATGCTAATCTGGCCAGGAGCTAGGCTGTGTTTTACATCTGCTGTAGTCACCAGTGCCAAAGTCTTCAGTGCCATAGTATCCTTGTTTTTGTTGGCCCTGTTTACTCTGGACTTCCTAAGTCTTCCTCCTCAGAGAGAGTCTGTCTTTAAACTCTGTTAGCTGTAATCCATTAGATTATAGTGGAGTCCTGTTGGTGTGATGATAATGTACAGGGGAGAACAAGTATTTCATAATCCTATGATTAAACTTCAATCTTTTAGTGGACCCATGTCTCTAGGTTGAAACCTTCATAAATGTGTCTTAGCTTTTCTCTCCCGCTTTGATTAGGCAGGAAGAGTGAAAGGGAAATGCTCTCCCAGGTGGGATAAGATTCTAGCAAATTCTTTTGCCCTGGAGAGCAGCCCTTTGTTAAGGAGAATGCTTTGTACATATCTTCCCCTCCCCCTGGCACAGCCAAGAGAAGATCTTTCTTGGCTCTTCACAAAAGTGCCGGTGCCATACTCAGCTTCCAACAAGTTGTTAAAATTATCATTTAAGTGTTCTTACCAGTTTACGGCTCTAGCAGATCCTGGTTGACTCTCAGGAGTCACTATCTCTCCAGACTTCAAAGTGGTAGCTTGCCCTGAGACCTAAGTTCTTGAGGAAGCATAAGGTCTGACCACTTGATATTAGTGTTTAAAGGCAGTAAATCTGGTGTGTGTTGGATCAGCGGAGGATAACTGAGAGCCAGAGACCACACAAGAAATTAAAACAGCAGTTCAGACATATTGTTATTTCCTTATGTCCAGGAACAAAGACTTAGCTTTAATTACACAAAATAGTTCAGAAAGTTCATTAGTATTTTTTACTACTGTCAAAAGAACAATGGATTTTCCAGTGGGACTAAGTGGGCACACGCTTTTGTTTTACTTCTTATTTTAATATTGCTACCCTTGTCCCTCTGCTAAAACAAAATTACCTTAGAGAAATAAATGCTAGATTTCAAATTACCAACATCACAGAGCATCATAAACTCTCCTCAGGGCTCATGTAAATCCAACATTAACCAAGCTCACCTCTGCTCAGCTTTCGGAAAAAAAACTTCTGAGAAAATATCTCACAATTAAAACAGCTATCCATATAAATGTTCCTCCATCAGTGCCCACAATTCCAAGGAAATGACTAAATGAGGAGAAAAAAGGCCTGAAAAGTCCAAAGTAACACATTAAATGGCCCAGAATTCAACTGTGACTAGTTGAAATTAACATTAATAATAAATTTATAGTATTATATTCAATTGCATTTTTTAATTTTCTTAATCTGAAATCTCCAGCACAATACTTTTTTTGTGGTCTAAAGCAACTCAAAGCTTTTCTAAGGCCTATAATTACAAGTCTCCATGGTACAGTTTCATTAAAAACTTTCATTAAACAACATCTGCCCTTGTATATGGTCTTCTAATCAATTTGGTCAAACAGAATGACTTCTAATCAGCTGTTGATAAAAATAGAAGATGAAATTTTAATTCTAATAGATTAACCACAAACTCAAGACAGTCTTCAAAATCCATCTAGCTCTATTCTCCAGTGGATTTAATGACTATTCAGCAACTCATTACTAAATAGAACAAGATGAACATTTTCCAGTTCATTAAAGAAATGTACTATGTATTTTTGCATTGTCCTCATGATTCGTTACAGGGAGTCTTAATTACAAGATAATGGATAATGGTTATTAAATGCAGACTGCAGTAATGAAGCTCTATTCATTTGCGAACCTCAGAGACTGCAAAGAGAGGAAAATAAAATTACTAGCTTCAAAAGATTAACGGATCAAATTATTATTCAATTTTGAAAATCTCATTCAGACTTCATAGAAACAAGAAGAGATTAAAAACTAGTATTAAGACCACAGTAGTACATTAAAAAAAATAATATCTTAAGGCTATTACTGCATAATAAGCTTCAGATGTGATTATTAGAAAAACATATAGCTAACAATGGGAAAACATACATTTTTATTTCCCGAACAAATCTTATTTATGAGATAGGAAGTTACTAGCAGGATCTTAAAGACAGTCGTGGTGAACATGGAAGATCCATGCGACTGTGCTACAAAAGAACAGCACAATGGAAGGTACTATTAACACCTTATACTTCGCTAATGAAAAATAGGATTTCAAATCAACTGCTGCTTGAGAGAAAGCTTGTCATTAAGCGGAATTCGTGCCAACCCTATAATAAGAGCTTCTGGGCACATTATTCATTAGCACCATGTTTTCTATCGCTCTCTAAGAAATTACCGATTAAAGTTAGCAAGAGAGTTTTGTATGGTAATTCTGACACTAATTTATACTTGCAATCTGCAACGGGACATTTTTTTTTTTAAAACAAATATAATGCACAAATATACAAAGCCCCAAACTAAAAGATTTTCTTTGATACTATGTTCTTTCACTCAACACAGGCTTGACAATAATTTGGGATGAGATATAAAGATCCAGTGTATGGCTGAAGAACTGGCCAGAGTAGAGACGGAAGCAGAAGGCCCCGGAGGTATCGGTAAGGTGCTAATACTCAATCTGGAGACAATTAAACCACAAAGACATCCTTACACGATCCAGGGATAATAACTAACCTTGTGAAGGGGGAAGTTTTCTATAAGAGAAAGGAAAAGCTTAAGAAGGAAAGAAGAAAAAAAATAAAAGCACCTGCTTTCTCAGTTCTTTCCTTCAATCTAAATAGTGAGCTCTGAAAATACTCCTCAGTTGGTCTAGCCTGTCACGTGAGAAAGGCAACAGAGCTTCATAATTAAGCAGCAAGGCATGTTCAAGCAGAATGGCAATCAGAATGCAATCACAATCTCGGAGTTAGAAAATATCTCAAATACCCCAAGGGTAAGATTAGTTCATGATAACCACATTCCTCGCAGTTGCCTTCCCCACAATAAAAATAAAAATGTGGCCATTTAAAATAATGCAGAACAGTATGATTCAAATGGAATACAAGGTGGGGACTCTGACTACATAATCCTTGGTAATTGACAGTAATGTCCCTGGGAGAATATTCTAAACCATTATGCTAACCATACAAAGATATGTGTTAGAACTGCTTGACACAAACAAGAGTCCCTGAGTTATGTCTAATGTGAAAAAAGTTTCCTTTCACTTCTAAAACTTAGGTGATTTGAAATGAGTTTCAGAACTGTAATAATGCTAGAGATGAGTTTCCAGTCAATGCAAACAACATCCCCTTTTAGAGTGGATTTAAATTGTTTAATCTTTCAAACAACTCTAAATGTTTTGTTTGTTTTGGTTTTGGTTTTCGTTTTGGGGTTTTTTTTGTTGTTGTTGTTGTTTTGTGTCTTTTTACAAATTTGGAAAAAGAAAAGGATTATTTAAATCGACTGTTTACAAGGCCATATTGTCAGCAAACTGAGAAACAATAGAATGTTTCCTAAACCTAGCTCTATGCTTCCTCTAATTTTTCTTTAAAGATTTATTTATTTTAGAGAAGAGAAAGAGAGTGAGAGCACATGTGTGAGCAGGAGGAGGGGCAGAGGGGGAGGGAGAGGGACAAGCAGACTCTATGCTGAACGCAGAGTTCCATGGAGTCCCAGGAAGGGCCCCATCCCACAACCTTGGCATAATGACCTGAGACAAAACCAAGAGTCGGAAGCCCAACCGACTGAGCCACCCATGCGCCCCTGATGTTTCATATTGTATTAGTGCTCCTAAGGATGTTTGTGAGTATCTACATGGAGTTTACAGTTCAGAAATGAGCTCCCAATATCATGCTGCACTTCTGAGTTCTTACCTCTCCTCTTCCCGCTCCCTTTTTTGAGCAAATATATCAGGGAAGGAAAGTTGAGATAAGTGAGCCCTAGGAGATTTACAATTAAAACAAAGGTTCTGGAATTAAGATAATGGGGATGCAAAACTTTGTGAATATACTAAAACCCCCTGAACCGCACACTTTCAAGGTGAATTTTATCTCGTGGGAATTATATCTCAACTTAAAATAAAAAAGCAAAAGAGAATGTATTCATGAGAAAGGGGGAGGAAAAAAACTACCTAATAAAACTAACTCTAAGTAAAATTATCTCTAAGTTGACAAATCAAGTGTATATAATCAACTGTAGCCTCACCCCTTTCTTGAACTCATGTTTAAGGCAACTTCTAGTCCTCTCTGTAGGTGGTGCCCACCAGCTCCCAAGTAAGACACCCACAATCCAGGCCTCCTCTCTAATTGTCATCAACTATTGTAACATAACATTTAGCTGTCAGTGGTTGAAATTGATCTGGACTCCGCTGACAATGCTTCACTCAGTAGATGAAGTTAAACCAAATGAACAGCATTCATACTCAAAGCACCGAACAACCGGAAGCACTACTTTTGAAGAAAAATTAGTTCGACACCTTTATCATTATAGTTCCTCAAAAAGATTTTGGAAGAGTGGCACCAACACTGAGAATTTCACGCTGATCACAGAGAGAATTTTAATGAAAGGACCTTTCAGGACCAGCTCAACGATGCCTGCTGGGGTTCAGAGAGTGCCCTGTGCACAGTCTGGGGCCGCACTGTCCAACGTGGCAGTCACTCACCAATGCAGCTACTAAGTATTGTTAATCCCAACTGGGATGGGCCAGAGGAGTAAAATGCACAAAGCGTTTTGAAGATCTAATATAAAAAATGGAATGTCAAATATCTCATAAATAAATTTTATACTGATTACACACTGAAATGATATATTGTGGATTCATTGGGTTAAATAAAATACATTATTATAATTACCACCACCTGTTTCTTTTTACTTTACTGATGTAGCTATTGCAATTTTTAAAATTATATATCACTATTAGACAGCACTGGTCTAGAGCTTCAACGAGACACCAAACTCTGTAATCACCCTGCGTAGGCTACAATTTGATGTCCTTTTAAACTATATCCTTTACATGGTGGTTTAAATTTATTTAGGGAAAAAAGGTTTAATTCTGCCTTTGAGGTAGAGCAAGAAGATCCCTGGTGATAGCACTTAACTATCCTCTCTTTTCCAAGCAATTTGGCTCTGCCCCCAAATTTGAATCCTTCACTCAGCCAAACAAAAGCTCTGTAATTAACTAGACCCACCTTTCTTGAAAAGTATAGACTATCCATCTGGAGAACATAAGAGCATGTCCCTGGAATGTCTTGTACCCAATCCCAATCATATACTGTAGAGGAATTCTAGCAACTGCAATTTTCTCTGTCTGGAACATTTTCAGTGGTTTCAACACCTCTTATGGATTAGCACCCCAGGAAACTGGCCAGCTGGCCAGCCCTTAATCCTGTCTAGAATTGGCCTTGCTTTCAGTTTTCAAACACACAGGACTAACTCTAAACCTGCACTTGACTATATATGACTTGTACTCACAGCTCTGTGCTCAACCCTACCAATCTCTTTCTCAACGCTTCCATATCCATTCAACTAATATTTACTGACCACCTACTATGTGCCAGCACTGCTGTACATACAGAGACACAGCAGCGTGTACAAGCCAAGGCTTTGCTTTACAGAAGAACACTGATTTAAGTTATAGAAGTTATATTTGCTTTCTCTCAGTCTGGCTACTTCTATAAAAAAAAAATCTTTATCTGTCTCCATCACATTACCCTCTGTTTTTCAGAGAGCACTGTGGCATCGCTGAGAAGGAAACAAATGAGATTCATGAGATTAGGCTAGTATCCTATGATCAAACAAAAATGCCAGAAATACCCACAGGCGTTGTTATTGTATAGGTATAATGGTTTGGATAAAGTAGTAAAGTGTTTTAGACTCAATATAAAGTGAAAACATCAATCTGTAAATCAAGTTACTGATGCCAAATGCCTCAAAATCAAAATGCTTTCCTTTTTAGCCAGCCCCTGCAGCCGAACTTACTGATGTAGGGATTTACTATGTTAAGCAAATGTCCTCTATTGATATGGTAGTTTTAAAGTCATCTTATCTTAAAATGACACAAGCATATCTAACATATTCTTTTTTCCGCCGCATTTGCTGGGAGGGAAGAGGGAGAGGGAACCTCAATACAAGGTAAAATGTGATTTGGTATCACTATACTTTGGCAAAGAAGAGTAAAATGAAGAAGCATTTTAACAAAATAACAAGCTAGATATGCTTCAAACAACTGAATTTCATTTTGATTGTGCTTTCTATTGTCACTAGCAAGTTTGGAATATATAGTATATATTAACATTAAAAGTCAGGTATGCTTGTGTGGAATCTATTAACTTGAGAGAAAATTACTCAAATTGAAGAAATAGCTGCTTAAAATGGATTTAGAAATACATTTTACTGAACAAAGCAAGCTAGAAAATTAGGCTACTTTATCAGGATTAGAAAGTGCTATGAATTTTAAACACAAAGCTTTTAAAAACAATGCAGAGCATATTTGAGATTATCATACCTCAATGTCATCATAAATCTTTTTTTTTTTTCAACAATGGATGATAAGTATGGAGAGTTACTTTCCGCAGTGACCTGTCTTTCATAAAAGAAGTTGTGTTAATTTTTCTGTGGGGAGTTTTATCTCTAGGCGATTGTTTCGCTGTACCTGGAGACTCCTATCATATGCTTCCCAGTAGCGGATCTACAGATGGGTACACCTTGAAAGGGCTCTGAACAGAAAGTATTTGCCATGTGGAGCTTTGGAGTTGGCCACTGGGGTTACTGCAGTTAGCGCTCACCCAGCACTTCCAAAGGAAGCGCTGCCTCTCTCCTACTGTTCACAGTTTTCCCGTTAGAATCCTGTCTCTGTGTTTCAACTAGGCATGCCTTCATTTTTAGCTTTCTTCCTCCTTTTCATTCCACCACCACCAGAGGCCTTGATCCCTCTGCAAAAGAGGGATGTGCTGGCAAAGGAGAAAGTGACAGAGCCCCACAAAGGCTCCTCAATGGGTGAGCGTCTATCATCAGAAAGGGTCACTGCACACTTTTGCCAAGTCATGGGCATCACTAGGATAGTAGAATCCCTCCCAAATTCCTGCAAACACATGAGGCAAGGAGAAAGGAGGGCAAAGGAAGTTTGTGACCTAGGCAGGAGGAACAGTCCTGACCTAGACTCTGCAAAAGTGATGGACTAATACAACACGCGTGCAGGCTGGATCCATTTTGCATATTCACTCGAACTCATCTAGGATCTCCCTGGATGTCACACATTTTTTTTTCCTTTAAAGCACTGCCTTGCCAATGAATATATATGCCTGAATTTCCCTCATAGCAGAAAGGCTCTGGGTTCCTTTTCCGAAACTAAATGGAAATAGAAATAACATATAACCATACGGTAATGATGTATATTTCAGACAAATAGCTTACACTACACACTTAATATGGAGGTTTTATCTGTCTCTCACAGAACTTCCTATTACAAAACTAATAGGTTTGATTAAAAGGCTATTCATTTTTAGGAGATTCCCCCCACCAGAAAACAGAATATAAATAGTTTCTTTACATGTATAAGTTAAGTCTTTACCTACCTTCCTTTTAAACCTACATTTAAAATTCTTGATACATATTTAATGTTTTTAATATTACCTATATAATTGCTTTGAGTGTGGCATTTATTTCCTCCCTCTAAAGTACATGTTATATCATAGATATAATTTCTCCCAGGTATTTCAGGGAGCTATTAAATGTCAAAATCCAAAGTGAACACATAGGTAACTCAAAAATGTAAAACCTCAGTGAAGAAAAAATTTCAGCTGTTAAGTTTATTACTAAAAATAGGAAATGGGATTCACAATGATAACCTATAACGTAAAATGGCATTTAAAAAACTGCGTTAGAGACAGTTCAAGTGTCAACTTATGTTGGAGATCCATTTACTTGTGTTTCTGTCAGAAATACCATAAATTTACTCTTGAGAAAGAAGATTTTCTGAGTTGACCTGGCCCACTTTTTTTTTTTTATGTCTTACACATGGAAACTGAAGAGCACAACATTTTTAAGTATGAGGAGCTAAAAAGTGTTGTAATATGGAATGGACAGATAAGACAGGTTTGATCATGGCATTTTTCATCTCCAACGTTCAACTCCTTAAAGAATAAAACTTTAGGATTTCCACTTGCTAGCATCTGAACTAATCTAGTATTCCATTGTTCTCTCCTGCTACTCACTGGAAAGTATCTGGGACTCCAGCTAACTCTGATGCTGATGATGACACAGCGGTAACAGCGGTAGTAAGGGACGGAATAGGTCCCCCTTTCTGAGAACTCACCGGGCGCTTGGCTCCGGCTAAACACTTTATACATCTACTCACATTTAATCTTTAGGATAACTTCAAAGACAGGTGCTCTTACGATCTCCATTTACAAATGAAAAAACTGGGGTTAGAGATATTTGAGGAATTCATCTAAGACCACAGTTCTTAAATGTCATGAATGGAATTTAACACAGCTTTTTCTAAGTCCAGGCTCTTAACCACTACACACCCCTGCCTCCTAGCCCAGACTAGTTACTGTTTGGCAAAAACACCCTCTACCTTATCAACTTTGTACTCTCTATTCTTCCACTCCCTGTCAAAATCCTATCTGGCCGAGTTCAACTGTTCCCTTCAATAGGAAGTGGCACCATCGTTGCTTTCTTCCTGTTTTGAATGTAACATGATGACTGGAGCTTGGCAGCCATTTTTCAACCATGAGGGAAATGCCAAGAGAACAACAAGCATCAGTCCTGGTACTGATGATGAGCCAAGAACAGGAACTGGTTACACTTCCAGACTTCTTGTTATGTAAGAAAAATTATTTATTTATTTAAGTCACTGTTGTCAAGTTCTGGGCTATTTGCAGCCATATGCAAACCTAACTGATTATTCACTTTGGATTATTCACTTTTGCTCTGCTGATCTAGAAATCCAATGGTACACTACATCTGCTAATCTCCCAGGGCATCCCTCTCTGCAACCATGACACAAAGTATCACCCCTTCCCCCCCACACACATATGCTCTGCTCTGCCCAGCTGAGACCCCTATGATATCACCAGCTATGCTTATCCAGGCCTCTAATTCTCCACTCCGTCCACTTTGGTTAATCACACAGGAGTCAGAGTCCAACTGAATAAAATGTGGAAGGAAAAGTAGCAAGTGAAAGGGGATTCAAGAAAGCTGTTAGGAATTATTAGGAAACGCTAAAAGTGAAAAGCCACTGAACAGCAGAGATTTCTGCTAGAGAAGCAACCATCTGAGAGATTAGTCAATGAAGCATCTATACACCAATTGTGTGAACAAGTTACGGAAGAAACCGAGAGAAAGTAACTGTCTTATCAATGCACAGAGTAACATAAAGAGCTCTAGTAACAGTAGAAAATGGAGGAAGAAACTAAAGTACAAGTCTTAAAAAAAAAAAAGCGAACTGGAGAACATACGGGGCCTGCAGAAGTTGAGAAATTTCTATGTATGTCTGTCACTCGCTCCTCAGCCCAGTGAAGACACACTCTTTGAGGGCCGTGACTACCTCATTCGTCATCATGATATTAGCCACGTCCAGCTAGCACAGTGGTCATAGTATAAACTTAATAATGACACAATCCACATGAATTCTGTAATAGTCAAGCTTTAGTAAAAAATAATGACCGCACTGAACACAAATTAACTTCAATGATTCCACAGCTGCCTTCTTGTATACACAAATGGTTTTTATTTAATTAATTTTCTTTAATTAACACTTAACACAGCACTTACCATGTGCTAGGCACTGCCCTAAGAGCTTTAAAAATAACCTGACAAATTATTACAAATAAAGCAGTTATCTGATGCTTCAGGCTCCAAATGAAGCCATCTTGCTGAGAAAGTCTGGGAGTAACAGAGGGGGAAGACATATTTTCAGGCTAACGTCCTCAAAAAGAAATCTTGAGAAATCCTTGATTTCAACACAGGATGATGCTTCCTGGCTCTGGGGATCTCTCCTTGACCTATTCTGTCCCAAGTATTTGTGGATAACTGGTGTGCTCAGCAATGACTAAGAAGCTTCCCTGACAGGAAGTGGCTCTATTTTGAGAGCTAAGTGGCCTGTACAGAGTGCTGGAGTGGGGAGGGACAGTTGGAAAGTACAACTGGGGTGCAACGACAGATTGGATATGATGTGAGGGAGTGAGTGGCTGAGGTTTCTCCTTACCCAGTGGAACCGGAGGACCAGTGGTTGGAGAAAGAACAATTTAGTTCCAGGGCATTCTAAATTAGGGTTCCTCACTAACTGGTATGGTTTGGGTCCTCGTTTCCTTCAGTTTAACAGAGCAAATTTATATTAAACTTCTTCTGCTCTCCTTTTCTAAGTTATTTAGTCATAACATGAACATAAAATATCTTGATTGGCAAGGCTGCTTTCAGCCTAAAGAGAAAATTTTCTCTTTTCTTGGAAGAGTTTCTGATTTGGGTTGGACAAATGTCTTGACTCCATTGGTGGGGAGGGAGGACAAGGTGAGGAAGGTTTTGTAACCTATGCTTTCAGCTCAATGGATTTTCTTTAATCAAATATTTTCGAGAAGTCCACACCTAGTTCTCTTCAGCTATCAACTAGTTTTGCACAAGTAATGTCACATAGTTACTGAATGTACTACTTCTTTCTCATAGATTAAATTTTAAAAGGCTTAAACTAAAGAATGAGGATCTAATAGTGGAATTTCAGACAGGAGCCACAGGAAGGGGAAGGGGGCGATGTTACCAGAGATTGAAAGGGAGGTTTTCTACAGCTGGCCCCTTACAACGAATGGCATGCTAATGCTTCTACAGCTGTGTGTTAACTGTAATCTTGTCTGCTAAAAAAGTTACATTTCCACAGACCGCAATCCTCTATGTCGACAGAACCTGACAGAACCTAATGAGTATTCTTTTACTCTACTCTTTAGTTCAATATTAATAATGGTACATGAGAAAAACTTTGCCATACTTTGAAATGTTTGATACGATAGGCTTAAACAAAAATACACAGTTTTCCTTTTTGGAAGGCTTCAAGCGTCTTTTCTAAATACCTGTGCACTAGGAGTGTCTTACTGGATTATATATTACACAGTATCCCCAAAGTTGTATGACCATGAGACACTTTTGTCAGAGAAGTTTTCACTGAAATACTGTTTCACAGAACACAATTTAGAAATCATTGTTTTAGCTGAAAAACTGTCCCCCAATACACAACCTTTCTTTATTCATTTGGTGGGAGGCAAGCTGGTCCTTAGAATAACCTTTCAGTTCTGACTCTACTTTTCCAGTATTCCAAATCATCCAAGGCCATGTGTCGTCAAGTTCATTATATTGCCTAGCCAAGGAAAATGTGTTTTTTGTTTGTTTGTTTGTTTGTTTTTAAAGATTTTACTCATTTATTTGTCAGAGAGAGAGAGAAAGACCACAAGAAGGGGGAGCGGCAGGCAGAGGAAGAAGCAGGCTCCCTGCAGAGCAAGGAATTTGATGTGAGACTCAATCCCAGGACCCTGGGATCATGACCTGAGTGGAAGGCAGACACTTAACCAACTGAGCCACCCAGGCATCCCTGAAAATGTGTTTTGAAGTAGACTGCGTGAAAAGATAGAAAACTATCTTTCAAATTTCTTAAAACTCTTTTTTTAGCAAAATTTTATTTGAGCTCCATAGGACATGAAACCAAATCATCGCTGCTGTTTCTTCTTTATCTAGTTAGTCACAGACTAATTCTTAAAATAGGTTCATAAATTATCAAAAGGTTTCTAACCCCTTGCACTAAGACACATACATACACAGATGATCTTTATAAATCAGTGGTTCCTAATCTTTATTTTGAAAATTCCCAAGGTATCTAGATCTTAATTTATAGTAGGATTTTCTTTGATTCTTAAACATTTTTCATAAACTTAATCTATGTTAATTTTTGAGGAAAAAAAAAAAAAGAACGCAACAAAGAGCCAAAGTCCCACTAAGTCTTTATACAAAGAATACATTTGCAAACGCCCAGTCGTTTTTAAGAAGACAGCATACAATTTCATAAGTTACAGTGATTACTAATAAAAATTTAGGAAGATGTCCAGTTCTCTTCTTATGTCAGAAAATAACGCCCCCTCTTTGCCTCATTAGCTTCATTTTTTTTCAATTCATTAACAAAAATTGAGAATTGTTGCATTTAAAAGTTATCTTTTATTAAAGATTGGGAGGCATGAGACTTCTAGATTCATATATTAAAGAAAAGAAACAAGGTTTGGTGGGGGAACAGGGTTGTCAGGGAGCCATTAAAGCTTTTTTAGTTTAGTTTTGCCTCATGTAAGGTCTCTGGAGGAATTATGTGTGCTTTTAATTTTTTTCTCTGTATTTGTATTTTGAATAGTTGGTTTTAGATTCAGCTTTAAATGATCTGCATATATTAAACTGTTAGTTGAAAACCCTGATAAACCAGTTATATTTTTCTACCTTTAATTAGTAAATCGAAAGGTTTAATACATAATTCTCCAATCTAGGAATGGATTACATTCCAGTAGTTTGTAAATTCATGGCTGCCTGGAAATCAAACCGTACTTCTCCATATAAATAATATTTCCCCTGATAGTAAGTCCCAGGTCAGGCCCCAAAAGCATGTTTTACCTTTACTGAACCTGAGTTCTATTAACCCCTCCTAAGAATTCTGCATAGCAATTCCCCTAGGAAAAGAGGGGAAGGCCTGGGTACCTCTGACTGTCCAACTCTATAACCCAACACCTCTATCATCTGCCAGGCTGGGAACGAGTCACTCTGAGCTTTAAATTACCAACAGGGTTTGCATTTGGACCAGGAATCTCAAGATGACAAGGCAGAGAAGGGCTGGGCAGACAGGTCTGTGGGGGCGTGGGTGGTGAGGGCAGCTCTGAGGAGCAGGGCCGTTCCCAAGTTCTCTGCCAATGTTCTTACTAGTCCCTGGTCACAAAGAAGAGCCGCATTTAAGTCAAGGTTATTAACACTGGGGCCTACATGGTTTTCTCTCTACATCTGTAATTTCTCTAGCAAATAGTTCACAGAGTTTATAATCTTGCTGTTGAAAGTGCCCGGTAACCATCCTAACTTTATTTAATTGGACCTATTTGGGGCACTAAGGAAAGGGATGTTTGGTCTGAAAAGCCCACACTGAGATCTCCTTTCTAAGCTCCTAAAACACCTACACTCTCAACAACTTTGCAGCCAAATGCCTCCCCCTCCAATGTCCCAGCCATGACCATCTCTGGGGACTAGGAGGCAGGGTGGTCAGTCTTATGTTCTCTCACTACCTTGCCTTCTTAGGAAATTCTTCCTCTAATCCCACTGCATTCCTAGTTGCAGTCCTAGTCCCCTTTTTGACTACCATCCAAAAGACAAACTCAGGCCGAGCTGCAGTGATCGCATCCATGTCTAGATTACTTCAACACCGCACACCTTAAGAGCAGCAAATACAACATCCCACGAGACCAGGACTGTAAGACTATGGCTTCACAAGCGCCTGTCGTCCTCTCTGTTTCTGAGCATGAATCTCATTCCTGTCTCTATGGGAGTCACTCTTTTCTCTGAGCCAATTGTCTTGAATTAAAACCCTGAACTTTTCCAGTCTAGCCCTGAAGGAACAACCAAAAGAAAACAGTTAGTGGAAAGGGACGGGTTTAACTGAAAATTATACTCAGTTATAAGTACTGATAATCACTCCCATAATCACTTCATGGGAGTCTGGTTAAAAAGCCAGGCAGGAAGAAATCCAGTATCAGCCATGCCTGGGTGTGTGTTTCCGGACAGGAGATGAAAATGAGAAATGCACTTCAAAAATAATTTCAGTAGAAGAATATACTTACTAACCACTCAATTTAGAGAATACCATCTATAATGAAAATGTCTCCGCTGTTTTAAGGATTTTTTGTTTTATATTTTTGAAAAGCCTTATAATAATGAATACTCTAAAATGAGAACATCAAGAAAGGCAGAGGAAAATCTGCTTTTTAATTGCCTAAATTATCTAATCTACAATCCTAGGCAGAAACCTCAACATCTGAGAATGCAACTATAGGTAACACTATAAACTCTGAGGTAATTCATATGCTTTTGCTTTTTATTAAAAAATAAACAGGCCTATTTTAATTATTCACTAGAATGTTAATATCAAACCAGTGTGATAGCAGCTAACATTCTACAAACAGCCTTTTGCAGGCTTTGTGTGACATAGATGATCTAAATTCTTTCCAATTTCATTGACTATTCAGTGCCTCTTCTGTTGTCCCTGCCCAATTTAGCAGCTTTGTAGCACAGGAAACTTCCTTTCGATGCCCCAGTCGATGATAAATTTTTTACAAAAGGCATACTATAACACTCATTCTTGGGCCACCAGCAAAGCAAAGTATCACCCCGATAATTCAAGTAAAAGCATGAATTTCGTTCTCCTCCTCGTTTCACTTTATATGCCTTGTCTTGTTCATGTGTTCTCAATAGAAAAATAGCCTCTCTCTTTTTCACTACCACAGCCTTAATCAGATTTCCTTAAAAACACTAAATATTTTTTCCTTGTTACGAGAACAGAAAAGTAGAGGAAAAGGGGTAAGACTGGTGCATTCTGTAGTAAGCCAGCAAAGGAATGAACCGGTGGAGGTCTTATAAAGGGCAGCAGAGACTGGGGTTCTGGGCGTGGGAAGAAGCCTCATTTGTCTTGAACTCCCTACCCTGGGGAAATGGCACACCATCAGGAGTGACTGCAGCGAGGGTGTAGACAAATGGCACCATTATGAGTTGTTTTGTCCCGTCCCTCCCCTGCTCAGCATAGAATCATTCACCAAACACTACTCATGCTGCCCCCTGAACGGCTCCCCCAGCTCTTTCTACTCCTCTTCATCCCCTCTGCACTCCCTTAACCCAGCTCCACATCCTGATCAACTAGCCTGTAATAACAGCTTCCCAACAGGTTCCCTGTTCTCCGACCTAAACACACTGCCCAAAGGCCATGTTCCTAGAATGAAAATCTGAGCGCCGCTCCACTGCTACAGAGTATCTGGAGTAAGGGCATCTTACTGATCTTTATCCCCGGGGGTGGGAGTGCTAACGCAGAACAGACTTCAATAAACCCTTGTGAATGAAGAGCTGGATGCATAAATTTCTCAGGCGAGAAACTTCCAAGGGTTAAAAACTTCCCCTACCTGCAAACAGGAAACCCAAATTCTTCAGCGGGGCATTAAGCCCCCAGCAACTTAGCAACTTCCACCTCTCCTGCCATTTCTCCATTGACCCTCCACGCCCACCATACCTTCCTCTACATCTATCTGCAGCTAACGATGCCTACACAAATGCCACTTGCTTTGTGAATCCTTCTATGCCTCTCCCAGAGGGTAGCCCTGCTCGTGCGGCACTTGGCAGAGGTGTCCCTGTGGCTCCTAACATGTTGCCAGTGAGGCAATTGTAGATCTTACTTTTCACTCCCTCATCGGATGAAGAGATGATGTGTTTTAAAGGGAAGGGGTTCCATCTAATTTTCCTCTCCCCTTTCTCTCTTCTTATGCCTCTCCCATGTGCTGAATAGCATCTGATAAACATTAGATGCTCACTAAATACTTGCCTACAGGATAAGCCTATTCAAGAGAAAGGAATGGCCCCAGGTATCAAGATGGCAGAACACCTTGGCCCTTCTCTTTTCAACTAGCCTCCTTCCCTCTCCCCTGGTTCCCCAGTCCTCACTGCAGCCTCACCACCACCCCTCTCAGCCCCTTTTTCCTTCCTGGCACAGCTTGGAACTGGGAGAGTCCCCATTCAAACCCTACACCTAATATGTTTAAGGTGAAAGGAGGAGAAACCAAGATACTTCTATCAAGGAGATGAAAGGATTAAAAATCCTTAATCCTTAAATTCTTAGAGACTTAATTAAAAATATAAATCCACGTCCTTCCAAAACCACTGTTCCGTGTGTTGGGGAGGATCTACAGAACTACTGATGTAGGGCTGACCATTTATAATCTTGCTTCTATGGGAGGGCAGGCTTAGAGTTCCAAACAAGCAATCCGGAAAAGAGCCAACCACCAGGACAATCGATTTGTTAACTGTGGGTTGTCTATGCTCATGGATTTTTCCCCCCTAGAATTTGAAATTCTCTCTAAATAATTTCGGAACTACCAAGGTGAGTGGGAAGAAGTCTTGTCTTAACATCAGGAAACCTAGATTCCAGACAGAGGTTCTCATTCCTGCCTAGAAAGTAGGAACACTCGAGCAAGTTTTTAAAAGTACCAATTCTCTTGGCTCCATTCAATACCAAAAGTAAAATCAGGATCTCTGGTGGTAGGCTCTTTTAAATAGCTTATTTAAAAAGCTCTTCAGGAAATCCTAACATGCAGCCTGGGTTGAGAACCCCCTTCTAGATTGTTTTGACTTCAGAATATTTGTCCCTAGGTAAATTCCTTGTGAATTTGACCTTTCTGGATCTTGGTTTTCTCACCTGTAAAATGAAAGCTTTGAAGTTAATGAGGCTTCTTTATACCTTATAATCCTTCCCAGTTTTCAAAGCATTTGCAATTTTTACAAGTTAACTTTTAAATGTTTAGTTGCTCTGTTTCTCTCGGCTTCTCTGACAATGTACAAATCAAGGAAAAACAGAGATGAATTTGTAAAGACCTTTTCGTGACTTAGACAAAAGGAGTTGCAAGGAAAATTCCAATTTTACAAGTGTGTTTCCCACCTACTTAACTAGTTCCTGGGAGGACAAAAGTTACCTACACAATCACTGAATTTTATGGATTGTTTCGAGCCATTATGTTAAAATTTTTAAAATGGAAAAGAAGAGGCGAAAAGTTCCATACTATAATATTTCACTGCCTCAGATACATAGCTTCACCATTTTAACAATGACTTTTTTGTATATGCTTCCATTAAAGTCATGACTGCAGAATAAGCTGATGATTTCAAGAACGCCCCCTCACTCCTTAAGTCTTTTTACTGAATAGCTTGCTGAGCAATTTAACACACAGGGTCCCTAATTTCTTTATACTAGTGCTGGCAATATAACCTTTGTCTTGCTTCAACCAATTTTTCTCTCAGCTAGCACATCTTCCCAAGTTTAAGAAAAATATATTTTTTTTCATTTATTTGTCTTATAAAGTAAACCGAGAAACCGCAAATACTTTTTAAAAAGCAAATAAAGAAATATTCACCCATGCAGAAGAAAACAGAACACAGGAGAATCGCTTGCTCCATTTTATAATATTATGGTACATTGTGTAGTCTTGTGTCAGTATTTATTATCAGTCATTTAGTTTATGATAGAGAATAACTTTTGATTACTGATGCTTGTAGTATTACTCACTCTGTCTTGGACTCTTTGAAGATCTGTATTTTTATTACAAAGTCCAATAAAAATAAAGTGAAAAACCCATAGGTCCCAAAACTGATTCCTGGCTTGTGCTGTATGTCACTCCTTTCCAATCTAAAAAGTATTTCCTTCTACTGTTAGTCTCTGTCTCTTGCTCATAAGCAAATTTATCTCCTAATGCCTCATTCTTTATTTTAGCCATTAATCTCCCATTGAGAACCTTACCAAATGCTTTTTGCAGATAAAAATATTTAATATCTACTAGATTTCCCCTATCCACAAAACCATCCAACATTGCTTAGAGGGAAAAATCAATCTTTTGTACCTGAATTTAAGTTTGCTGGTTTGACTCAAAGTATTTTTTTCTAACTTCTTCAGGTCTTTACAGGAAATAACAGAATCACAGCACAAGAACCCTATTTTTCTTTGTTATGGGCTGAATCTTGCCCCCTGAAAATGTATGTTGAAATTCTAATCTCCAGTACCCTAGAAAGTGACGTATTTGAAAATAGGGTCATTGCAGACATAATTAGCTGAGTAAAGACAAGATCTTGCTGAGTAAGGTGGGGCCATTAAGTGACTAGTGTCCTTGCAAAAAAGGAAGAGACACAGACAGAAATACACAGGGCCATGTGTTGATGGAGACAGAGAATGGAGTGTTGCATCTACAAGCCAAGGAACACCAAGGATTGCCAGCAAACACCAGAAGTTAGAAAGGCAAGCAAGGATTCTACCCTGCAGATTATAGAAGGAGGATGGCCCTGCAGGCTTGATTTCAGGCTTCTACCCTCCAGAACCACGACAATAAATTTCTGTTGTTTCAAGCCACCCAGTTTGAGGTGGAAACCGAGGAAATCAATGCACTCCTCTTTTCTCATTATTTCCATATTTGGGGTCCTGTCTATACTGGATTGTAATGTACACTGGAATGTCTCACACACATGTAACAGGTGTGTGTGTGTGTGTGTGTGTGTGCGCGCGTGCGTGTGTGTGTGTGTGTGTGTGTGTGTGTGTGATATATGCTTTTCTCTCTTGTATAGGATCACACCGAGCTCTGAAACAGCAAGCATCTCTAATGGGCACTGAGTATCAAATATGTAACAGTCGCTCCATCGGGCTATGATCTAGCCTGTGCTTTGAACATCTACCTCCTGATGTGGCCCATCCAATTTCTGAAAAATCTGGACCTTCACAAAACTCTGCCTTATACCAGGCCAAAACCCATCTTTCCATAACTTCTAAAAGCTGGGTCCCAGTTCTCCTACCCTGGGATCATAGAGAACAATCATGCTTCTTCACTCTTTTTGGATGGTTGTATACAAGTATTTGAAAACAATATCACAATCCCAGTGATTGCCATCTTTCCAAATAAGACGCCCACTTTCCTTTCAATTGCACTTCACAGGAAGTTTTCAATGTCCCTCATCCTATGCTGGGACATTCCCCCACATATGCTCCAATGCCACTACCATGGTCCCATATGCTTTTATGACACCCCTCTGCTCCTTCATTCTCAGACTGCCCCCATCGGGTGGGTAAGAGAAAGGTCCACTTCCTGGATCACTCCCTATCTGTCCTCTCAGCATCCAGGGAGGGGAATCTGAAAATAATCAAGAAGTTCAGTGCAGAACTCGAGCAGTGGTCATTAAGTTATGACCGCACTGATGTTCCCAGAGCCTCATTATGGGACCATCAGCAGAGCAGGTAAACACACACAAAAAAACAGTGCAATCTACTGAGGTGAGGGTACTTTTGGCACCCTTCCTTTTCATTCCAGCAAGGATTTACTGCATGGGCTCCTGGGCTTGCTTTCATTGTTCTCTTTCATGTTTATTTCATGTCCGCCACCCCCTATAGTTTTTCTCCAAATACTGTGTCTATTGTCCTTACTTCTTCTATATTGTCCTTATTTTGCTTGTCCATAAAAAAGGACAGCTCAACATAGAAATCTCATTCAGGGACTCTACAAATACATTCTGTGCCCCCAGAGATTACACACAGCTTACATATGATATCTTATATACAGAGCAATTACAGGGTGGCGAACAGGATTTGTGCACGGAATCTAGAGTCAAGAGTTTCAGAATTTTGCCACTTTCTCAATGTATGGCCTTGGTCTAGTCACTTAACTTCTGAGCTTCAGCTTTCATCCCTTAAACGATGATAAAGTGCCTCCCCTAGTTCCCTCTTAAGACGATTACAAAAAGAATCTGTGAACTAGTAACCTCACATGATTTATTAATCTTTATTCATTTGCTTATTCAACAAAATGCATATCAAGTATCTACCTGGTGCAATACGCTGAGAGACCCACTCAAGGATTCCAATTTCCTGTGATTTAAGAGTTTGCTAACAGATCAGTAACTATCCAGCACAGACATTAAAGAATAAATAATGAATGTGTTAGGAATCAAAGACAAATGAGTAACAGAATCTCAGAAACATGAGCAAATATCGACAGGTCTGGCCTCTATGACATGTATCAGAATTTCACCAAGACATGAAAAAAAAAAGTCCCTTAATGTTTCTTTTAATGCAAAACAGAGATTCATTAAAAAACTGAATTTTATACACATTGGTTACGAATATACCTAATGATGCCCCAGTACCTGACAACTGAACCCATCAACAAGCACTTCCTAGGCACTTCTGTGTGCTGGCCTCTGTGCCCATAAAGTCCTCTGAGCAAGCTAGGTCTGGAGAAAGCCGTTATAAGATTTTAGAATAAGGTGGGTTATATTTTTAAAAATCTCACACAGTAAAATTTTACACACATTAGTATATACCACATTACAAAACCATGCTTAGAAGCTTTTCCTTTTTTTCCTCTCGAAGCCCAGGCATGAAGATGCAAAGAAAACACTTTATGTTTAAATGTATACTGATTTTCTTTAAAATGATACACATATACCAAAATGGACCATCAGAGGTTCCTGTCAGAAAACATGGTAGCTTCTCTCTCCTACTGAGCTCTCTATTTTGAGCTCAGCAAAGGATGGCAAGAGGGTGGATGAGGACTGCAGGTTGGGTGGGTGGGTGAGCACAAGGGGGTAAATCTTCTGAAATTTTTGCTCCAGGGATGGGGGGGGGCACTAAATTTAAATTTGCTCCCTGAATTAGAAGGCAAGTAAATTAGTTTTTACCCTAGAAGTGGTTTAATTCTCAGGGCTAGTTTAAGGAACTGTAAATGAATTTATGCTTTAAAGCCATTAACTCCTACCCCAATACACATCTATATTCTTATGCTTTCCCCAGTGGTGAACTTTCAACTGTAGCATACCTTTTCATAAATTAAATGCTTTTCCTATGAAAGGCAAGATTTTATTTTTAAAAACCCCCAAAATGAGAAAACCAGGCTGGATCACCACAGGGGTTTAGATGTGCCATCTGGATCAATACTTCTTGAGTATACAAAGATTTGCAGCCCAAGATGAAGGACTCAGTGTGACTTTAGAAAAATATATCTACACTGTCATTTACTCTACTATTTGATTTCTATTTCAAATTTTAAAAACGGTTTTTTAGAAGTCTTAGATATTAATTCGCTACTAATCACAGCATTTCTTTTAGAGCTTTGGTTTCCTTCAGTCATAACAGGTTTCCCACTGTTTACTCTCTCCCCTTCGTTTTATTTTTTTAATGGCTTCCCTTGTATTTTCTTTTATTTCTCTGCTTCATCTTATTGTTTCTGAATTACTCTGATCTTATTGGGTTGAATTTCAAATATCCCCTCCCCTGGTTCCTACTTTTTTTTCATTTTTGATTTCCTATACATTACAAAATTCCAGCCAAGTTCAAAACTCATTTTGCATTCCTTCAAGGTCTGCTTTTCTCAAGCCCCATATTTTTGTGTTCGTACTCTTCCCACAGATCTTCATCAGCAATTCAAACCTGATGACATTATGATTGCATCTTTAGTGCTTTTCTACTCCAACCTTATTTATCATGCCTGCATTCTTTCTGAAGATAAGGTCTAGAATAACTTCAGAGCGGAGCTTGTTAGCTGTTGCGTGTGTGTGAACAGTCCACCGCTACTGAAAGATAAAGCCACTTTTCTACATTCTGGCATTATTCTTAATGTGCGCGTTTGCGGGGCTGAAACCCCGTAGCAGTAGACGGACCAGCTTTAGACTTCTCTTTTCTATAAGCATGTTTCCCTTTCTATCTTACCTCCTATCACCTTGTTCTTGGATTGTCTGATGAAAAAATATGGCTCTTGCTTCTCTTTCTTTTTTTTTTTTTTTTTTTAAAGATTTTATTTATTTATTTGACAGAGATAGACAGCCAGCGAGAGAGGGAACACAAGCAGGGGGAGTTGGAGAGGAAGAAGCAGGCTCATAGCGGAAGAGCCTGATGTGGGGCTCGACCCCATAACGCTGGGATCACGCCCTGAGCCGAAGGCAGACGCTTAACCGCTGTGCCACCCAGGCGCCCCATCTTGCTTCTCTTTCCTGATTATACTCCCTTTGAATTGCTTACTCCTACCTCCCCTCCTCCTTTATTTGCATTTCTCTCACCACATTGCCAGTAATGTGAAAATCAGATCCATTTTCTTTGGCCAAAAAGCCAAGGCAGAGGGGCGTCTGGGTGGCTCAGTCGTTAAGCGTCTGCCTTAGGCTCAGGGCGTGATTCCGGCATTCTGGGATCGAGCCCCACATCAGGCTCTTCCGCTAGGGGCCTGCTTCTTCCTCTCCCACTCCCCCTGCTGTGGTCCCTCTCTCGCGGGCTGTCTATCTCTGTCGAATAAATAAATAAAATCTTAAAAAAAAAAAAAAAAAAAGCCAAGGCAGAAAGTTTTCTTTAGTCCTTTCTTAGCCCCAAAGCCACTCAAACCTTTTATATGTCATACCACTGCTTAGGTCGTCCAAACGATGCGTCGAATACATAATCTCCTTGTCAACAGTATAAACTATCTTTCTGTTCAATTAAAGTAAAATTTGGCTCTCAAGATAACATGTCCAAACTCTACAACGTCGTGGCACATCTGGAAAGATGAGTCTAGGTCTTCAGCGTTTACTTTGCCTGTTTTTACTTTCCCTTATCTCTTTCTCATTCATTCATCCACCTATCCATGTATTCATGCGTGTACTTCAAGATATTTTCCTAGGCTCTCTTAGATACCAGGCAAAGTAATAATCACAGAGAAATATAAGTACGTTAGACATAGTCCTTGGCTCAGGAAGGCTCACAGTTTTGCAAAAGACTCAACAGGTAAAACAATGGATGATGATACTATATGACAAATGGTACTGGTATTTACAACTGTCCTAGGAGCACGACGCTATGAACAATTAATTCTGCCTCTAGAGGATCAAGGGGAGATATGACAAAGGATGAAAATTATATTTAAATCTTTAAACACAGCTAAGAGGAGAAGAGAAAGCTCTAACAGACAGAGGAAACGATGGAACAAAGACAGAAGTATCTGGAATGTTTCCAAATATCAATAATGACCATGTAGAATTGCAACAAAAAATCCTTTTTAACTGATGTTCCCATTTTGCCATAGAAAGGTACCTACTTCAGAGAGTCACTGTGAAGGTTAAATGTAAATATACGTAAAGTCCTAAAAATAGTACCTGTCACACAGTAAATGTTCAAGAAATGTTTCTATTAGTACTGCTGCACTATAGATTATATTATGTATATTTCATTTCTTTGAAATGGTTTCTTTCTTTTTTTTCCTCCTGGTTCCTGGCTTGGTTCTGGATCTTTATGGCTGCTGAGTAAGTGATCTCCAGTTAAATATTTTACTCTGATACACATCTAAAGAGCTAAGGTGCCTGCTATACTTTCCAGAGTTAAAGAATTAAGAGATATGACAAATAACCATAGCTGAGAAGTGTGGCATAAAAAAATTAACTAGGTCACATCTAATGGTGATTCTCAACTAATCAGACTCTTTTGAAACTTTTACTTTTTAAGACAGAGGCAAAAGTTGGCAAAACAAGGTCCTACCTAAGATTCACTAAACAATCCTACTAACATATTAATAAGCTTTGAGATCAGCACAGAATGGAATCCAGCTCAATATATTCTATCTCCTGCAGCTACACCAGATGGTTATGAAAAGTGATAGTCTGAATAATGCCTTGTAATAGTCTAGAAAAAAAAAAAGATTCAATTATGTTTCCTTCCTGACTGAGGTAGGATGGCGTAGGAAGGTATGCTGATATTTTTTAATAACTTGCAAAGTACTTACTTTACGTTTTATAATGCAGCCATACACACTACTTCATTTGAACTGATAATCAGATTAATTGATTCACTTAAAGTCATAAACTATGAATAAGAATCCAGGTCTTCCAACTCCCATGACCTATGGCTCCTTCCCCTAAAACATTCTGAAAGATTCCTAAACCAAGTTAAACCAAAAGTAAGCTAATAAACATTTAATTGACCAAAAATACGAACACCTAGGTTAACTTTTTATTTACAATGATATGTGCTATCAGACTAATACAGTTACATAACTCTAGCTTACTCTCCAGAGAATTGTTCTGCAATAATCTAAATGGCTATGAATATTACAAGATAACTATTATGAATGTAAATGGTAAAACACCTTTCCTTTTGAGGTTTTCATGCTAAATTAATGAGAAAACAAAAGACATGAAGACACAACAGAATAAATTGTACCAGATTTACCCTCCTGCTACAAACAACCATACAGCTGAGCAAAATATAAGAGGCAACTATCTTCAGGTACTGGAAAATTGGCAGCTCAAGATACAGACCCTGAGATAATCCAGATATATAAAGTAGCAGGTAAGGACTTTTGATCAACCACTATAAATATGTTCAAAGACTTACAAGAAAATATGATCTCAATGAGTGAAAATATGTTGAACATCGGCAGAGAAATGAAAATCCCTACAAAAGAATCAAATGGAAATTCTAAAACTGAAAACGTACAATAGCATAAATTTCACTAGATGGGCTTAAGAACAATTTTGAGATGGAAAATAAGGATCAATGAACCTGAAGATTCATGTAAATTAACCAATCAGAAGAACAGAGAGAGGAGAAAAGAGTAAAATTAAATTGAACAGGGGGTGCCTGAGTGGTGCAGACCCTTGGTTTCAACTCAGGTCGTGAGATCAAACCCCGCATCAGCCTCTGTGCTCAGGGAGGAATCTGCTTGAGATTCCTTCTCTACCCCTCCCACTCATGCTCTTGCTCTCTAAAATCAATAAATAAATCTTTAAAAAAATAAAAATAAAAAAATAAACAGGACTTCAGTAACCTATGGGACAATATCTTAACACTCACGTACTTAGAGTCCTAGAAGGGAAAAGAGATAAAATGGGGTAGAAAATATATTTGAAAAAATAATGATAAAATGTCCAAAACTGGGTGGAAAACATCAACCTACAAATCCAAGAAGTTTAGCAAACTAAAAGCAGGATAAATACAAAGAAAACCATATTTAGGCACATCATGGTCAAACTAGTGAAAAACAAAGATAAAGAGAAAACACTGATTGACCAGAGCCAGAGTAAGAAGAACACTACTTACAGGAAAACAAGAAAAGTGGAATTCCAAGAAATGGAATGGCATGTTTATAGTACTGAAAAACGAGTAAAACTGTAACCTAGAACACCATATTCACCAATCCTTGAAACATGAGTGTAAAATGAAGACATTTTCAGATGAAAAAAATCTAAGAGAATTAGTCACCAGCAGACTTGCAAGAAGGAATAAAGAAGGAAATGATGTATGTGTGAAAAAATATAAAAGACTAGTTTTGCTTAGTTGTCTTATAATTTCCTTAAAAGACAAATGACTGTTAAAACAAAAATCACATCATATTAAGGAGGAGCTTATAAATAGGTGAAAGAACACTAAAATAATTCAGAGGACTAAAGAGGGTATAAAGGCAACTATTGTTAAGGTTCTTACATTCATAACACATGATATATAAAGTAAAACAATACTAAATCTATGTAAACTGTGGTAAGTTAAAGATGCATATTATAACTGAGCAACTGCTTGAAAAGTACAAAGAGGCTGTAGATAAAAAGCCAACAGGAAAAAAAATTAAAATGAAATGTTATCAAATACTTAATGAACCCAAAAGGTAGCAGGAAAAAACAAAAAACAAAAAATGGATCAGAACAAATAGGAAACTAATTGCAAGGTGACAGACTTAACTCCTATCATATCAAAAATTGTATGAAATGAAAATGAACAAAACATTCTAATTAAAAAGTACAGATTCTCACAATGGATTAAAAAAAAAAGCCTACAAGAGACAGCTTTAAATATATAACCAAAGATGGGTTATAGATTTCACACATATATATATTTTTCATAAAAAGGATGGAAAAAAGATATGCCATGCAAATGGTAAGAAACACACAAGAAAGCTGGTGTGGTTGGATTAATACCAGACAAAGCAGACATTCAGACAGTACTAGTACCAGAGATAAAGAGGGACATGTCATAATGAATGCATCAATTCAACAGGTAAACATAACAATCCTAAAAGTGTATATACTTAATATCAAGGCTCCAAAATACATTTAGAAAAAACTGACAAAACTAAAGGGATAAGTAGACAAACCTACAATCATATTTGGAGACTTTAACAAACCAGTCTCTTGTTAATAAATAGAATAAGTAGACCAAAACAAAATAAAACAAAACCAGATCTGGAAAATATGATCAACCAACTTGACCTACTTGATATTTAGAGAATACTACCATTAATATCTGCAAATATATGACATTCTTTTCAAGTGCACTGGAAGCATATACTTAAATATACCAGAAAAATGGGCTATAAATCTCTTTAATTTCAAAAGACAAAAAATTCTTACAATGGATATTCCCTGAGCATAACAGAATTTTAAATTATAAGTCAATAACAGTAAGATACCCAGAAAAGCACAGAATACTTGGAAATTAAACATTCTGTCGATTTCTCTTTATGTCCGTTAATATTTGCTTTATGTATTGAAGTGCCCCAGTATAAAGGTTTATTCTTTATACTCCAACGACATTCTAAATATCAAGAGACATCACAAGGGAAATTAGAAGTGTTTTTTAACTCAATGACAATGAAAAAAAAGCAAAAAATTGGCTCTTTGAAAAGATATTCATAAAATTGGCAGACCTCTAGCAAAACTCTTTTCTACCAAAAAAAAAAAAAAAAAGAAAGAAAGAAAAAAACAACAGGAAAGAAAACAAAAATGACAACACCAGAAGTAAAAAAAGAGGTATAACTACAGACCCTATAGACATCAGAATATTATAAATGTTACATTAATAAGTTTGGGAACTCAGTATATTTGTACAATGGAATACCCCTAAGCAAACATGGATAGATCTCACAGCTATTATCTCGGGGGTGGAGGGAGAATAAGCACAAAGGAGTACATACTATGTAACTATATGACGTTCTAAAACTGGCAAAGCCAATCTATGGTGATAAAATCAGAGCACGGACTGCAGCTGGGGCAGAAGTAAAAAGAGTAGAACTGAAAGCAAAGGGTCACAAAGGATGTTTCTGGGATGATCGAAAATACGAATTGTAAAAAGTCATCACATTGGACACTTAGCACCGCAATGTGTGTAAATTTACCTCAATGAAGTTGATTTTTAAGGAAAAAAAAAATCAATAAAAAATGCCAAAGTAGAGCTGTAACTTACAGAAATGTAAATTTAGTCCAAAATTTTAAAAAATTCTTCAAAACATACCTCATTTCTATTATATACCTTCTTAAGAGAATAGGAGCCAGAAACTATGGGCCAGGAAGTATGCCGGATGCTTTCACTTATTATGCCTTGCAAAGACTGTGTATGTCTTTAACTCATTATGAGGTCAAGCACAGTGCCCTGGGAGACAGCTGTGTTACAGCAGAGAAAGCAATAATCCTGGAGCCAGAAGACCCAGATTCAAATAATGACTCTATGTGGTCTATTAGCTTTGTGACCTTAGACAAGTCACTTTTTAACTTTCTTCATCAACCACAGGGTTGATGTGAAGATTAAGGAATATTATTTTAAAGTATCTGGTAAAGCACACCCCAAATACAAGTTTTAGGACCCATAGTAAGTACTCAACAGACACTGCTTAAGTGAAGAAATGAAAGAGATAAGCAACAACATGGACAGGGATACAAGCAGACAGGAAGAGACAGTGGAAAGCATGTTCTTACTCACATCTTTTTTTCTGTGGGTGGGTGGGGTGGAGGGTAGAACAGGGACTTCCTGGCATGATGACCTAATACCACGCTCCTATCATGAGCAGTAGGTGCAGTGAGGAGAATAGGGTTGGCTGACCTCCCAGAAAGAATATACTTTCATTGTGACCTGGATCACAGCACTCTATGCTACCCTCGTCCTGGCAAGGAGCATGACAAGGGAGTTACCTGTTTACCTAGGACTCCAAGAGGCTTCACCCAGGCTCATGGGAGGTGCAGTGAGGCTTCAATTACTGTGGACCTTTGAAATACCAACGTAACAGATGACCCACTGTTTAATGTGTTCCATTCCTCCCCATCCTCAGATTTTCAGAGACTGTGCTCGAAATGAGACAACCTGAGCAGAGATCATCTGGTTACAGGGGCAATGACCAGAGCAATAGCTCCATGAATGCCTCGCAGAATGATTTTCAGTAGAGTTCCAGGGAATGAGGCTAGGTCTCACAGTACTCAAAAAGGACATGACTCTAAAGTTCTAGAGGGGGATTATAATAGAGGCCCTGATTGAAGACCTGAGAAGTCATGTATCTTCACCCACTTACGGAGCCACTGGTAGGGTGCCTCGAAATTCAATACTCCATCACACAGATAGTGTGATAGGTCATCTGATAGAGGTTTGATGGAATGCTATAGAGGGGCGCACAGAAGAGATACTGCACCAGGTGGTGAGGGAGGAAGCAGTATTGGGGAAATGCTCTTGAAAGAATTACACCTGTGCTGAAGCCAAAGATGTGAAGGAATTACTTGCGCAAAAGGCATCCAGGCAGGGGGCACAGCATGCAGGAAGCCTTGAAAGGTTTAGATGGTGCCATCCGCAGAGAACGACGAGGAATGTCATAGAGCGGGAGCATATGGTGTGAAGGGAAATGAGGCGCCTGCAGAGGCGTGGGCAGGGTCTTCAGAAGGACCTTTTCTTAAAATCAGGCTGAAGGAATTTATGTTTTACCTTGATGATGAAGGGAAGCCACTGAAGGATGTTTGGTTTTTGAGTGCACAGGCTGGGTGCCCTGTGGGGTGACCCTGATTCCCTGACAGTGATGTGAGAGTAGGGGCAGGGGGGTGGAGAGTGCAGCTGCTGGTGAAGACCTTGTGTGTGTGTTGTTTCTTATTTATGGAAGGGAACTGTATTTCCCTCACATCTTGCTGAAGAGAAGGCTGCTCCCTCTGCCACCTCTCTCCTCCTTTGCCCTACACCTTCACCTTTTCTTATGTTTTAAAAGAATCCTTTGGTGGCAAGATTACGTAAAGGCCACCGGCTTCTGAGATGCCCTGCTGGCAAATATGAGCTCCAGTGGACAGCAGCATGGGTATCTTCCTTTGTCTCTGACTGGCTAAGCCACCGAAGGATTTTAAGCAAGCAGGACCAAAACCCAATTAGCATTTTTAAGAGACCACTCTGGCAACAGTGTGGGAAACAGATTGGAAGGGGACAAAAGCAGAGACAGGAAGAGTAGTGAGGAGACTGAAGTGATCCACGTGGGGTACGGCAATGGCCGGAGACAGCAGCACGCAGGATGGAGAGAAGATGGGTTAGATAACAGTGAAGAGATTGAGTTCTCCAGACTCGTTCACTGGTTTGAGGGAAGACGAGGAAAAGAAGGAATCAAGCCCGACTCCCAGGTTTCAAGCTTGGATGTATGAATGGACAGGCCTGCTGTTCAAGGAGAGGAAGAATAAGTCAACCTGCATTTGAAAGTATAAAAAGCAATGATACTGCACTACATTTAAAAAGAAAAATTAACACAAACAAAAGCACAGGCTGCCTGAGACAGTGCAGATACACGTCTCTGAAAAAATCAAACACTTAAATTCACAGAGAGGAATAAGTCAGAGTTAAAGAAATTCCTGCCTAACATATGTTGATGAATGAATAATCAAAGAATAACAAGAAGGCAATTCACTAACAAGAGAGCCATCTACTGCCTTACAAGGATAGTGCAGCAATGAAATGCCAGAAAAAACGTGCAAGAAAGCCAAGTTTGTGACCACTTCACACTGTACACGTATTCACAAAATATCTGAGTCCTCTCACCCAAATTTCCAAGTGGTTAGCACTTTTTAGCTACTAGCCAAATCTTTTCGCTTACTTATTTCTCCTAAAAAAATCAATTCAATAGCTATCATCATTTGAATATAGAACACTTACCTGCCATCATTGCTATCATACTGGCTTTATAGACATTAGTGAGAGATCCAAGTTCTCCTGTTGCTAAGATGGTTTTGAGATGAGCCTCCCCACAGGCCTTGCGAAACTGACGAATCTCATCATACAGGGCTGGGGGAGGAAATAATTGAAGCAGTTACAAAGCAGGCAAGTGATAACATAACTTGGCAGCCATATACAGCTGGTAGAACCCATCTCGGATTTAGGAAACATAAAACATTTGTCACTTTCTAAAAATCACCCCAATTTAATATCGCCTAGAGCGTTCTGTTGCCGTTCACATCCTGTTACAAGAAATGCTTAGTTTGCTACCGTGGAACTTTCTAAGCCCCTGCCCAAGGTCCAGAGCCACACAGCTTTTTAAATATCATTATAATGACATACAAATTACAAATAATTTCTACCTCTCCCATATGTTGGTTACTTACGAGAAAAGAGACATTTATCTACCATTACGTGGGGGTGTACCACTTTGCAAACTAAAGAAAAAAAATCGTCAGGTCCTTATTAATTCTTCCATTCACACATAATAAGTTCTCTTATTAGAATATAAAGCAGGCCTTTCCTGAGAGCTCTGCTAATGACAATAAAGACATAACCGCCTTCCCCACTATCTGACAGGGCATGTGTCTCAATATCTGACAAAAAGCACTGAGCCTAGCCAGGTTTGCTAGATGTATGTGCACAAAACCAGTTGTAGAGAGACTCACAGGTACAGTCTTGAATCTATTAACCCCTGAACCCAGTACCAAATCTGGCTTTTGAGGGCTTCACATAGCACCCTGAAAGCAGCTTAATTAAAAATATACATATACCAAAAAAAAAAAAAAAAACAAAACACTCCACAACAAAAAAAGAATCAAGGGGAAAACATCATATTCAAACAAAATTGACAGATGTTTAGTAAATAAAATCAGTTTAATGAGTATGAAATTTTTGAAAAATTACCATAGTCTTCTGTCATGATACCAGCGGATTTTGGCTTTGACCCTGCATCAGGTTGGCTGCACTCAGGTCTTAAACTTGGGCTATTACCACACTATCATGACTATAAGGGCTTTTTTGTTCCTCCGTATATATTTTATAGGATATAAGCACATAGACGAAACTGAGCGGGAAAGAAACATGGTAAGGGTTAGGGTTAGGGTAAGCAGTTTTGAATGCAGACATGAGAATTCCTTAATTCATAGGTTTACTAAAGTACATGTAAAAGACTAAAAATTAGTCACAAATCAGCAAACTCAGTTAAAACCACGAAAATTATAACAAGGTGAAGAAAATCTGGCTTCCCAATCCAAGAAAACCTGAACCTAACTTGAAGCTCAAAGTGAAAACTGAACACAAATAAAAGCAAGTGTTCTCTTACAGGATGTTTGGTAAGTTTTAGTGTTTGTCACAGTCAAGAGATGGCACCCACAGAAGGTTTTTCAAGAAAGGACTGAATATTTTCACAAATCCCTAATAATCAGTGGCTTGGAGCATTAGAGATGATCTGAGATGCCACCCTGCCTACCTCACCCTGCCCATCCTCCCCAAATCATGAGAAGTCATCTCACCCACACATCCAATATGACATGTGTGAGAATGGTATAGACAGCAAAGACTAAGCGGCAATAACAATTTATATTCTTTTAACTCAGGGAACGAATCTTGGATGGAATGACATTCCTCGAGTGACTGAATCTAAAAACAGAAAGTTGTTCGCTAAGAACTAGTGGCAAGGAAATCTCTTGATCTGAAAATTCAAGAATGCTAACCCAGAGTTAACTTGTGACTTAATTAATGATTTTTCTTCCACTGTACAGTGTTGCCATCAAAAGCAGGCTCGAGAGGCAGACAAACGTGGATTTAAAACCCAACTCCATCCCTTCGTGCATGACCTTGGGCAACTTATTCTCTCAGCCTCAGTCCCCTCCTTGAAGTGACAATAATACTTACTTTATAGGGTTATTATGAGGATTAAAAGGGAAGGTATATATACAAAGTACTCTACACATTGTCTGGCTGATTGTAAGCACTCAGAAAGTTTAACCATGATTCTTAAGCTCAAAATTCTAGTAAAATGAGTTTCAATTAAGTGTTGTGTGATAAAAGCCAAATCTTATTCATGGCCTGACCCAACTCCTTGTATTGCACCAAAATCTTGTTATATGGATTAGTGCTTACAACCAGTGAGTCATCAGATAAGGCTTCAGGATGTTTTATTACAACATTTGTTGAGGTGAAGTCTGATCTGCACAAAATTCTTAAACCAGTGATCCCGATCATATTTATGAACAAAATTATCAGCCTTTTTCTAAAGAGTATTACCTTTTGATACCCAGTCAATTTCTTCACCTACCATTAAAATTAACCAGAAAAAAAAAAAAAGATGTATTTTATGACTCAATCATCAGCCACCTGGAAGTGATGCTCTGTAATCCATGATCCAAACTGGTCACTCAGAGCGTAACCGGATTTAGACAAATACGCAACCCGGTGCCTTCTCATTCTCTAACTTTTGACGCCTCAAATCATTTTACTGACCTAGTTCACCACATAACAGGGTCAAGTTTTTCTGAGCAAGTATCTTAATCTTTAGAGTTCCACACTGGAAAGTTGCCATTTTTTTCTGTTACTATTCCACTCAGAGTACACCAGAACAATTCAGTCAAAAAGCATACTGAACCTGTCCTTTATATAACGTGACCTGGGCTCCATCCAGCAAATGCTTCTACCTGGGCCTCTGAATCTTCTTGAGCGACGCAAAGATGACAGTGCAGTCAGGATGTTCATTAGTATTACTACTGCAGCATCACTGAGGGCAGCAGATCCAAGAGCCCCATGACCCAGGGGCCACCAGCAGCAACACAGCAGTACCTATGCTGGCCAGTGGCGGCAGCACCAGAAGTGGCCCTATAATCACCGTTTCCGCAGCACGTCCGGCTGTATTCTCTGCTCCCCAGTCTTTCATCGTCCTGCTTGTTTTCTTTATTTTTTTTTTAAAAGATTTTATCTATTTATTTGTCAGAGAGAGAGCACAAGCAGGGTGAGCAGCAAGCAGAGGGAGAAGCAGACTCCCCACTGAGCAAGGAGCCCAATGGGGGACTTGATCCCAGAATCCCAGGATCATGACCTAAGAAAAGGCAGAGGACCAACGGACTGAGCCACCCATGCGTCCCAAGTCCTGCTTGTTTTCCAAGCCTGGTTTTCTAGGCTTCTTACTGACTCGGTGAACTACTCTATGTCCTCCCAATAGATGCCTTTTCCGTTTAACTTAATCTGAATTGGTTTCATTAGTTTCCAACTCATAATTTTAGTATAACAAATATTTACTGAGAAGTCTGGTATGGTGTGGGACAATAGCATGGGTGTCCCACTTACCTGGGTTCATACTCCAGTTCCAAAACTCGTTTGTTGTCTGATTTGGGCAATTAACTCTTAAACTTTGTCTCTGTCTCCTCTTCAATAAAATGGGGATAATAGAGGTATGCACACCTCACGGAGTTATTTTAAGCATTAAATAGGCTCTTATATATAAAGTGCTAAGGACAGTTTCTGGTACATAGGCCAATCCTCAAGGAATGTCAGCTACTTGTTTCCCTGTTGCTGACATTGGAGGTGGTGCTGTTACCGTTACTGCTGAGTGTTTATTAGGTTCTGACAGAGAGGGACTTATAAAAGCAGGGGATACTGTGACCTACGTTTCTTAAAGAACATAAACACAACCTCTTTGGGGCCTAGAAAGCAGGCTGGGAGAAAATGTTTACTACATCACAAATATTTTTTTAACTTGGAGCCCATGCTCCCAGACTCCTAGGATAAGAGTTTTGCTATTTGCTAGCTATGCAAACTTACAGGAATTGTTCCATCTTCTTAAGCCTCATCACTTAGAGAGCCTCAATTTGCTCACATATTTTTGTGATGAGTAGATAAAATAATACATATGGCTAGACCAGAACAAGGCAGTTAGTAGGCATTTAATCATTCAATACTAGATTTCCAAACTTTTCCTTATATACTTCCAGAAATGCAAAAGTAACTTTGAAAAACAAAATGGAGCAAGCACTGTTTTAATACTCACGAAAGCATAATTAGAATTCACAAATTTAACATGTAAGGAAAATAGACCACTTCACTTCAACACAAGCCATAGAAGGCCCAGGTAGTTGTAAGCACCTTGGCATTACAGTGATAGAGGACATATGCAAATCCAAGTGACTTGATGGCTGAAATGTAACCTAGACAACCTCAAATCATAACGTCCTTTAACATACTCAACTGTCACTTTCCTTTCAATATATATGAGCAAAACAATGCAAAAATAAATGGGTGGATTTTCCTCCGTATCAGCAGGAAAGGACAGCATCAGGATGTGGATTTCTATAATTGCTACTGGAATACACATGTGAAGGAAATTACAGTGGAATTAACAAGTTCAATAGATCCTCTTTCGAAAAAACTCTTCATGAGCAGCTACTGAAAAGAATGAGAAACCCCCTAAGTCTTCAAAGCATCTTCCTTCAAATATATGGTGTTTTCTACGCATCAGTTAAACATCCCTGTGGGGTAGCTGGCAGTTACCTTCACATTTCATATATGAAAAGTGAAATGCGGAGAGATGAATGACTTGCCTAAAATTTCCCACACTTTTCTGCCTCTATCCCAACACACACATACATGCAGGCACACACACACATACTGTTGTTAAAATACACTCTCAAGGAAATAAACTGAAGAACTTAGTGTAATAGAATAATCAAAACCTAGAACCTAAAAGGATGTCAACTCCCATTTAGTTCAAATGACTAACATTACAGATGAGCATTACAACCCTAGGACCTGATTTTCTTCTAGGGGAAAACAAAGTTGAGGAAATTGAGAAGTACCAGAATAATTCAGAAACATAAAATACTTAATTTTGTATGATTCAATACACTAAAAAAAAAAAAAATCAATAAACTGCTCTATGAGCCTCTGGATGGGATGAGAACAGCACACTAGGTTGTAGTGAAGCTCACTTGTCTGAATCCACTTGCTTGACCATTAATTAGCTGTGTCACATGGGAAAGTTACTGAACCTCTCCAAGCATCATTTTTCTACTCAAGATTGGATAGAAGATCTTTACTTTTGGAGCTCAAAGACATCTCAAATCATGGGAATAAATGTAAAAGTAGTTATTTAAATGACTATGAAGGTAATCGATTAACTGTTTTTCTCTTGGATCCACCTTTAATAAGAAGCAGTTATAAAAATGAAGATAAACTTTGTTTGTTCTAAAACATTATATTGTTACAATTAAGACCAAACAGCTTCTTGTTATTGGTTTAGAAAGACAATCTGGAACTCCACTTCATGGGAACTCTCAGCCAGAGAGAGGTGGGGGAGCAGAGGTACTCTGCTGCCATGAAGGAGGAGGTAAACTTGGAACTGGCTTTGTCACTGGGGCCTTGAAAAACTCTGGGCTCACATGCTGCCAGATGGGGCCGGCGGGGGGGTGGGGTGGACATCCTCATCAGTGAGGGCTGGGAGTTCTGGAGGACATGGTGAGCTCAACCAGCCTGAGTGCACGGTACTGGACCAGGGAGGCAGCCTGCGTGGTCAAGAGACTGTTACATACAAGGCAACTGATCAAGTAAATAAATATACTGAGGATGATGGGAACAAGATTTCTCATGACAAGAAAGAGGGGCATAAATATAGAAAGAGAAAGGGCAAGAATAACCATGTGATATTGGCTTATGGGGAAATCATCAGTGTGAACTCATAGTTTCTCATATAGATAGATAATAGACAGACAGACAAATGGATATAAATGCATGTGTGTTTATACGTGTTCACTGTGTATATGTGAACATTCATGTGTTTCCTAGATCTGTCCACTGAGAAGGCCTAGAAATCACAGCCTTGCAACAATGAGCACACTGAGCACCCAGATCTTGGTTTCTAAATACCAGTCTTCAATAAAAGGAAGCAGAGCTCCTTGGAAAAATGGATGATTCTAGAGCTTGGGCAGAAAAAGTTAAAGATAAGCCTGAAATATCTTTGATAAGAATTCAGGGAAGTTCTCAACGAATAATACAAAGATGTCAAAAGGACAGGAAAGCAATCCGAAACAGCTCCCACGAGTCAAATCTGGGATAATCTGAGTACCAAAATAGTAGTTGAGTAAAATAGAACTCCATGAATTCTTACAAACAGAGAGAAAGAAAGTGGGGGAGGGGAAGGTAATACTAACTAATAAGTATAGAAGAAATGACGGAATTAGAAAATCACCATTTGACAACTATCAGAGTAATAACAGAAGAATTATGAATGAATGCTAAAACAACTGAATAAAAGTTAGATGAGGAACAAGATATTAACACAGTCTCAAAATATCTCCATTCATATAGTCCATTAAGTACTTCTTAAAACACAAAAAACTTATTAATTTTACAATGGAGAAACTTGCCAGACAGCATCTTAGCCATTTAAAAATTAACATCATTCAATAATGGGACAAATCAACATCTTATGACTCCTGAAATAATGCACTGAGAAGAACTAAGCAAAACTTCTGTTGTATTTCTCCCCAAAATATATAACTTGAATCTAATCATAAGAAAAACATGAAACAAACCCAAACGAAGCATATTTTACAAAATAATAGGCACCTGTTCTTCAAACTCAAGGAAAGACTGAGGACTGTTCCAGATCGAAGAAGACTAAAGAGACATGTAATAATTGATCCTGAAACTAATAAAGAACATTACTGAGATAATCTGCAAAATGAACAAAGTGTATGGATTTAATGGTAGTATGATATCAATGTTAATTTCCTGATTTTGATGGCGTACTGTGCCTTGGTGCAAGTGTTCTTGTTTTTAGAAAATACACACTGAAATATTTATGAGTAATGGATCGACAGGTCTGCAACTTAATCTCATATAATTAAAACAATTACACATACATAATTTTATATATATGCACATGCATACACACACATATATGCATACTCACAAAGACACAATGAAAAGGCAAAAGGTAAATGGGGAAGAATTTAATAACTGTGTAATCTCAGTGAAGAGTAAATAGTTGTGTGTATGATTTTTGCAACTTTTCTGTAAGTTTAAAATTATTCAAAAATAAATGTTAAAAAGACACATTTCACATACACTGCTGTAATTTATTTAGCTCTAGATATTTTTCTTATGGAAGGCCTTTTGAGATTATCAACCGTTATGTTTTTTAAACAAAAAAAAATGTGATTATATATGGTATATATTATTTGATAATCTGCTTTTTTTTCCCTTGAAATATCACAGACATCTTTCCATATTAATAAGTATAGGTTTGTAGCACAATTTTTAATGGCCGCACAATCTCCCACTGCATGGTTATAAATAATTTATTCAATCATTTTTCTATTATTGGATACTTAAGGTTTCAGATTTTTTTGCTATTATGAACAACACTTCAGTAAACGTCCTACAGTTACATCTTTGCATACATCATGACCTTATTCCCTAGAGTCTTTATTAATTTTTCTGCTCCCATACTCACATGTAATCCATGTTCATTGCTAAAATTCAAACACTACAGAAACTAAAAATTCCCCCATTTAAAAAAAATAAAGAATAATTCTTGCACGTAACAGAAAAATAATAATCTGGAAGGCCAGTATAAAAGATGACTGACAAACGAAAATGGAATTCAAACACCACGATCGCAAATTAGTCAGAATAATGCAAAATATAACAAAACACATACACCAGAGAAGTGGCGGGTATCGTGATGTCACATTAAAAACCTGATAATAAATGTTTTGACTTATAATGAGGTTTTCAGGAGTAGCAAAAGTGGGTGTACCAGAAACCCAGGATATATTACATTGTGGATGCGTAATCAATATAGTAGCACAGCCAGCAGACGAGTCGTCTCCTGTCTGTCCCCTCACATCCCTCCTACCAGTGCCACACTGAGGAGGAGAAATGGAGGTCGTAGCCCGACCTTCTGCTCGTCATTCCCAGCTGAAAAAACAAGTGAGGCCGTGTTGCTGGAGTGTGTTCACTGACAGGAATCAGAGAAGCCAGCCACACTTGGAAAGGCCTGTGTGATGAGAATGTAGGTCCAAGGGGCAGAGGGGGTCATGCTGCATCTGTTTTAAACAGCGTCCCAAACGGCTGACAACTGGCTCACCTTCTGCCTCCCTGCGTCAGCAGGACATTGCATCTATAGCATTTTACTTTTCTTTATTCAAAATTATCTTATTTCTCTCCAGCTTCCACCTAGAAGGAAAGGAAGTTCTTAATCGTGAGGTTCCTGGCAATCAGTTAGGTTTTCTGGAAAAGCACTGCTATAGACAAAGAAAACTATGTGATTAGTAAAGCTTTCATGAATACAAATTATGATTTAAGTAAAAATCCAAGTGTTTAAAGACCATGTTTCCTATCTGAAAGTCATAAAGTAGATTTCCTTTTATATATCATGCTATCAAAGACACTTAAAAAATAATTGTTAACGAATATATCTAAGCAATTATTTTTTGAGTACCAGAAAGACGTTCAACACTGCACAAGAATGGCCTGAAAATAACTCTTAAGATGATTATATGTACAGTAAAACACTTACTATAAATTTACAGCAACCTTTCAAACTTAAAAAGTCACAAAATATTCAAGAACAGTTTTCATCCACCAAGGTAACTAATTAATCTTGTAAGACTAAGACAGAGATGAGCTAAAACACCAGGTAGTAAAATAACCTACAGGAGATAAAACACACACATTTTGGTCAATAGTATTTGAAGTTTTAAAGAATCATGACTTAAAAACAAAAACCAGAAAAGCCTACAGCTGCCATAAGTATCTCCAGAATTTCTCCGTTATAAACAACCCCCCAAACAGAGAAAACACAGATTATAGATTATGCGATTCCTCCCCAAACAGTGTCCATAGATTTAGAGATTGCTTTTCTCATAAGATACTATGATTAACCGCTCTACAAAACAGAGACAAATTCCAATTTCTCTTAAGAGATGTTCTTTCTATCATCCTTCCTGTACAAAAATAAGCAAATAAGAAAAATAAATTGTTGCCCAGATGCAAGATTTTCAGAATCCACTTCATAAGACACAATGACAGACACTGTGGCCTTGGACCAAATATTTCATTCTCTCACCCTAAAACTCTTGATAGCATGAGGCATGTATTCCACAAACCAAGTTTAGGAGAGCAAGTCAGGGCTGAGGAACTGAAGAGGATAAAATAGGACTCTGGATACAGGACACAGACAATATTTCTAAGTGTGACAACACTAAGTGTGAATACACTATACTGAAAAATGTCACAGAAGAAGCCACCTTTGGGGTTGTGTCTGATGGTGCTCCAGCATGGGATGGGTTTCCAAAACCTAGTAAAGTCAGATCTAGGTCCTGAGCTCAAAGAACTGGAAGATTCCTGAACGAGGCAGAATCTGATACCATTTCCATGTCACTGGTAATATATTAAGGTAAATATATGCAGCAGAGAGAGGTCATAAAAAAGTAAAAAATGAACACCTCTGTATTTACAGAGCATGGAATGCATTTAATTTTCAAAACCTGTTCAATAAGATTTATGAGATGATGAACCCCTTCTGGTGAATGCTTTCTTCAAAGAACTGTTTAAGAAATGCAACTTAGATGTCGACTTTAATATCATCATGAAAAAATACTGTATTACAGGTCCTTATCAAGGGAATAATACTCCCAGACAATGAAAACGCCAAATATAAAATCACAGGCCATTATAGCTCTAAAGGACTGTAGAAATCATTAAGTTTTATCCCCTCATTGGTAGCTTATTTAAATGGAGGCAGAGAGAAGTGAAGTGTTTGCCGAAGGACTAGGTATAAATTAGCAAAATTACAAAGACTAAAATCCAAGTCTTTTAGAGTTCTACTTCATTTACTCAATACATGTACTATTACGGTTACTTCCCTTGACAACACACTATCAGCACCAGAAGGAGGAGAGGGAAAGAGAAGAAACCGCAGCTGGCATGGAGGGATTCATCTGGGCCAAGCAACGGGATGATTGATTTACATACATTATCTAATTGAATCCCCATCACAACATGTGAAGAGGATGCCATTATTCTTATTTCACAGAGAAGGAATAGAAGATACAAAGAAGTAACTTGCCTAAGAGAAAACAGCTGCTAATGGTAGTGCCAGGATTCCAACCAAGGTCCTTCTGATGCAAAGATCTGCTTTCAACCCTCTAGTCTCCCAGAGTTATGCTCCCTTCTTACCCCACAGTATATTTGTTCTGGGCCAATTCTGGGTCCAACCGCCTCCAGTCATGACTGGCTTATATGCTGGCTGGCTGTATGGCTGGGTGCCCCCACTCTCTCCTAGTCCGGCACAGCCTTCCCAGGGAGAGGAAAGCCATCCTCTTCCCAAGAGCATAAGAGGTAGATGTACTCTCTGGCTAAACTTGCCAGAGTAACTCTTTATCCCTTAAGCCTTCTGTTACAGCTAACTGCAGATCCAGGCTAACTAACCAGAAACACATAGGAAATACTATTTGTACTAATTAACCAACATATAAATTCAACAATGCTTCAATCACCCTGCATTGACACTATGTGGAACCAAGAACAAGGAGTATGTTTAAAAAAAAAAAAAATGCTCCAAGTTAGTGATTCTCTAGGACTACAGGATGGTGGGGGGGCAGGGGTGGAATCAAAATCACCTGGAGCAATTTTCACAGCCCAGGAGTCTATTTCCCTCACATCCAACATCTGATAGTACATATACTCAGGGAGGGATAGGCTAGCTTCTGGGAGGAGAGGAACTCGGGCAAATAATTTGGAAACGTTTGTCAGGGAACCAGCAATATATCCTATACCCTATCCAGTTAAAACTATCATCCCGAGGGATGAGTTAGATGGTGGAGACGGTGTACATTTCTGTGCCCGAAGAGAAAAGACTGACGGAAGTACAGACAGGGAAGGGCAGTGTGCCATAAGGAGCAAATCAGGATCTGGCGGTAAAAAGCCTAACAGCAAAGGGCCAGGCGGGACAACAATAACAAAAATGTTTAAATAAAAAGATACATGAAGTCAAAAGGCACAGCAGCCTGAACTGTTAGCCAGCGGGTGGGTCATGTCAGAGATTTCCACAGCCCGGGGAGCATCACTGTGCTCCAGGATTATGCAGTCACCGATATCACGGTTCTGAAATTAAACTGTGTATTTAAGAGAAAGCATTCAAGTCAAATATTTTTAAGTGGATTTCTTTCTAAAATGGTCAGATTCTCTGATTTGATCAAGAGTCACTGTCCTACTTATGTAAAAATGATGCATGAAAAGCAACATGGTTTAGCGGGGAAACAGAGCAGGAGCTCCGGAGTCTGGCAGATGTTGGTTCTGGTGCTCTGGAGGTTTTGTAGTCTTCAGCACAGGGAATGGGGCTGAAATGGGTGAGCACAGGACGTTTCCAAGGGAGAGAGTGCAGAGTTTGAGGAGAAGTTGGAGAGTTGGCTGGGACAGAACCTGAGGACCACCAACACTTCAGGGATGGTAGAGGAGGCAGAGGAGATTGCAAACAAGACACAGGGACACGGGAGTAATCAGAAACATGGAGGAAAACCTGAAGAATTTAGGGTCACTGACGCCATGACAAGAGAGTGTTTCCAGAAGGAGGACAGTGTACTGTGTCAGATGCTGAATGGTAACGCTAAACAAACAACTGAAGAATATTCCCTGGGCATAGGAAAATAAGAAGTCATTAGCATCTTGGTTAGTACAGACTCAAGAGAAACAAGTAAATATGACTCTTTTAAGAACTTTAGCCATGAAGGGAAGAACAGAGAGACTTAGCTGGGGATGAGGGAGAATGTTGGCATGTGATGCTGATGGGAATGAGCTAGTAGAGACAAGGACTAACGACACAGCAGAAAAAAATGGCCGACAAATGGAGTAAGGCCTCTGAAAATGTGGGAGGAGATGGGAGCCACCGCACAGAGGAGGGACCGGACTGAGGAGAAAGGAGAAAAGGAGGAACAAAGGAAGGCAAAGCCTGCTGTGAGGACCCTGAGGGAGTTCCTGTCTAATGGTGTTGGTTTCTCTGAGAAGTAGCAGCTAGGTCTTCCGCTAAAAGGGAACCAGCCTCAAGGTGGGCAGAAGAATTAAAAGCTTGAAGAGAGCAGAGATTTTAAATTGTCACCAGGGAGAATTCAAGAGAATACGAGCCCCTCCTCCAGTCTCTTCTCTGAGTTTACCCCGAAACTGGGGACTCTGTGGACTCTGTGACCATGAGAAATGATTAAGATACACTCTGAATGGCCAGCTTTAAAAATAGGATTCTTTCTTTTATGCTTCAACCAGCGTCCTACACACCTCAGTGCACAGAGGGGAGGGACCTGGATTTGAACGGGTATTAGCCTGACAGACATTTCCGTCGGCACATTTCAAGAAATCAATTTTAGGCTCATATTTTAGTAAACAGCTAATCTGAAAGCATGACACTGAAAAATATAATACGTAATCAAATTGAGGCGAATTAAGACAAAATACTGCAGTGAAAAAAGGCTTCAGTCATTTCGGGTTTCTATTTAGAATTAAATTTCTAGTATTAAATGTTCCTTTTCAATTTGTTTTGGGTCAAGAGGTTATTAACACCATAAAAAAGTTAATAGAAAAGTATGGTCTAAGACAAAGATGTGTTATTATATTTTGCATGAATACCTATTATTAGGAAATTATCAGTTCCTAAAAACAACAATTCCTAGTTCATTAAGGGACAGACAATTACATCAAAACCCATCTCCTAATATATTTTATTTTCCCATTAGTATTCTAGAGACAAGAGCACAAGTTATAATAGAAACTATACTTCTGTGTCTACAACTGTTTAATAAAAGACATGAAGGGCATATAGTTTTTTTTTTAATCTAACTAAATCACATAGTTTATTTCCAAATTTGTTTTCAATATTATGCATATTCATTTTTCTCCCTCTTACTCTGGCCTGAAATCCTAACTGAAATCTATGACTAGAAGGAAACAAGAATCAATATATAGGAATAAGGGACATTATTTAAAATAATCTTCTAAGAATGATTTTTATTGGTCAAAGCTCACATGAACCATAAAAAAAGGAACAGAAATCAAAAACCCAAAAACACATCTGTGAACTGTCAAGAATTTTAACAGGGTAAGGATTAAAAATGTTGATGAGTATAGTTGGGAGTATGGGGCAATAGGAACGGCTTTAACATTTTTTTCTAGATCATTCAGAACTGCAGTATCAGGGATTGCATTATCCCAGAGCACACTGATGCTCCCAGAGCTGCTGGAATCTCTGACGTGACCCACCCCACAGCTAACAGTGCTGTGCCTTTTGACTTCCTCTCTCCTCTTACTTAAATATTTGTGTTACTATTATTTCACAAGGCCCTTTGCTATTAAGCATCTTACTGTCAGACCCCATTGAGCTCCTTATGACACACTGTTCTCCCATGCTAGAACTCCTCTCAGTCCTTTCCATCTGGGCACAGAAATGTACACCATCTAACTTACTAAGAATGTGCTGGAACGTAGTGACTGTTCTAAGCTGAAAGACCACATTTTCCAGCTTCACTTGTAGCCAAGGTGGCCACGTAACTCAGTCTGAGCCAAGAAGGTACAAGCAAAAATGCTGTGGGAGATTTTTAGGATAGGACAGCCCTTCTTTCCTGTTATTTGGGAGGGGTGGAAAGGCTGGAACATCAGAAGCCTCCTTAGACAATGAAGTGCACTTAAGTATGAAGGTAGAAGCCACACACTTTGGAAGTGGAAGATCAAAGCAGCGTAAGTCACCATGGACTTTGCCAGGCTGCCGCAGTACCCCTGAAATACCCACCTCCAGACTTCGTATAAGAAAATAAATCCTTGAGTGTTTAAACTACTGACTAAATCATTGTTACTCTGTAACCAAAAGCAATTCTTAATGGATAAACAACAGAATTAGGACTTACAGATGATAAGCTAGATGGGCTGATGGATAAGAGTCACAGAAAGATATCCATGAAATACTGGCAAGTCCAATAAGTAGATTAAGAAAAAAATACATCAAGTATAATCCTACTTTTTATTTAAACTTTAAAAAAGGGTGTCAGTTGCATGTGTATATATGAAGAGAAAAAAGTCTGAAAAGTTGTGCATTATACTGTTATTGAGGTTATTTCTAGCGGATGAGATTATGTGGAACATCCACTTCCTTTATTACTGGTTAGAATTTTTGTTTTTAACAGTGAACAGGTATAACCGCCATAATTAGAATAAAATATGCCATGTATTTCATATTCACATATCTAAAGAGACAATATATTATTCTGCCTTTATCTTAATGGATTTTATTAAAAATTTTTAGTTGAGGGGCACCTGGGTGGCTCAGTCGTTAGGCGTCTGCCTTCGGCTCAGGGCGTGATCCCAGGGTTCTGGGATCGAGCCCCGCATTGGGCTCCCCGCTCCTCTGGGAGCCTGCTTCTTCCTCTCCCACTCCCCCTGCTTGTGTTCCCTCTCTCGCTGGCTGTCTCTCTCTCTGTCAAATAAATAAATAATCTTAAAAAAAATTTTTTTTAGTTGAGCTACTTTTATAATGATTTTTTTGAAGTAGAAATTGTACTTATTTAGGCTATCAACAATCCTAATATACAAACTATATTTAAGGCACAGGTCAAATCTATTTTTTACATATCTAATTATAAAAACAATAGCTTGTTATTGAAATGGGTAATGTTTTATCATAATCAGTGTGATAGTAAATCATGAATCTCAAAGGTAAATATAAAATAGTATCCACAGGAATTATGTGTAAGAACAGTAGGAGTGAAAACAGACTTACCAGACTTACTACTAATCCCACATTCTCAAAATCTACAAAGATTAACATTAAAAAAGGGAAGTTTTCTCCACCTATTAAAATAAACTTTGCATAAATGACTTGCCTAGAGTGATTTATGTATTGAGTAATATAATAGTAGAGAACAGAATAAAAATTAATAATCTACTGAACAGAAACAACCACTCACCTGAGCACTCAAAGGGACCTAAAAAGTTCATGCAGGTGGGCAACTGCCAAGGATTTACGAGGGAAACAAGCCATGAGCAATACCAGCCAAGTTTTCTCTCAAATTCACCCTCTAATCTGGTGACTTGTAACCTAGAACAATGACCTCCAAAACATGCTGCCTCTTATCCAATCTTCACCACTTGATTCACGCAGGTAAAACTATGTCTCCCTTTTAAGTAAGGACTTGCACATACCTTCCCACTGGCCTGTCAGCACCAAGGTCCTGTTAATCACCACATCGATTTCTGTAGCTCCATCTTCCACAGCCAATCTGATCTCTTCCAATCGTGTTTTTAAATGAGTCTGTCCAGCTGGAAAGCCAGTGGCCACTAGCAGAGGGAGAGAAAAGAAAGGGAAGAAGAAAGGAAAGAAGGAAGGGAGGAAGGAAGGGTGGGTGACAAACTGCAGTTGGTGAGTATCTCAATAAGGAATTTCATACAAAAAGCAAAAACAAAACAGCATTTTGACCAAAGCATTAATAACACTAAAGAGCTTCACGCCTATCTTACAAAGTGAAGTGCGAAGAAATAGAATGTCATTTCATATAGTATTGGTGTTAGGATAAGTATTAGCATTTTATCATTTGGAAAACCTGAAATTAGGTTTCTGCAGAGATGCTCATAAGGGGGCCTTACGTAAACAGAAATTGAGAAAATATGTATCATCACAGTGACGGTCATAAAATAGTAGCTATAGCCCTGTCTTGATGAACACTGGTTAATTATGGATCCTACTCTTAAGTTGGCTACCACTGTATTCTTGATTTACTCACTCACATTTATAGCTGTTGTAACCAAATTGCAATACTGGCCCTTCCAACTACCTATCTTAAAATGAACAGCCACACAGATGATAATAAAGGGAAGAGAGTGCAGGAGGGAAAAGGACCTAATGTGGTCGACAAAATTGGGGCGGGGCGAGTTGAGAAGAGCAAGGCCAAGCACAAATTAAAAAAAAAAACTAAAAATACAGCTACACTTTGAAAAACCATTAACATTTTTTATATGTGTATCATTAATTCCATTTCCATTACTAAAGATCACCTTTTGTATTTCCTTGATGTTATTAAATTCCTTGGGTCTGCTATCTTAGAGGAAAGCATGTTTCCCTGTTGTATAAAAGAAAAGCTGAATTGAGTGAGGCTGATGAAAAATTTAAGGTAGCTGCCAAACACTTCTGGAATCTTCACAAATAGCTTGTATATCAATACTATGTTTTCTTTTGATGTATCCCTAATAAAAAAATCACCTTTTTAGACTCCTTTTTTAAAGCACCAAGATATTCCTCTTAACATCTTCTAAAAGTACAATCTAATTTTATATCTATCCATCCCTACACACTCACACACGCTCACACACTCACCTACACAGAAGCTTTAAAGACTCTTCCTTCTTTCATGCCCAGTCCTACTGAGTCCATCTTAAGTGAATAACTCCTGAATATACCCTCTCGTCTTTACTTCCCAGGCTTTGGGGTGACACTCCTCACCTCTCACACGGACTATGATAAGTCTCCCTAACTTCCTGTCACCCCACTCTACTGCATCCACGACCACCTCCCCTTCCAACTCAACTCACTATATCACGCAGCTGATCATGACGTGCCTCTGCTGAAAATCTTGCAGTATCCTCTCCAATACCAGAATAGAGCCCAAACGCCACCACCAGGCCATTTCCCCCTATGTGACCTGGCCCCGATCTACCTCTCCAGCTTCAACTCCCAGAGCCCCCCCTCTTTGTCCCAATTTAGATGACAGATCACTTGTGGTTCCTTGAACATGCTTCTGTGCTTTCACACAGGCTAGTTCCTCTGTCTAAAATGCCATTCCCTGTCTCGCCAACACCATCAACTCCCCCTTCCCCTTTGAGAGCCCCAGCAGTTATCATCTCTCCTATGAAGAATTCCCTTACTCTGAGTGTCACCAGCCTCTGCAAAATAAATCACTCCCTGCTCAGAGTTACAACTGTACCTTCTGCATAGCTTTATTATCGTCTTTTACATATATATACTATTCCATATCCTGCATTACGACAGTTTAAACTTGCTTATTCCTCCTAAACAAGCTTCCTTAAGGACAGGGATACGGTTCTGTAGTCTTGGGAATGAATGTGGTCTGATACTTAGGAGGCAAGCAGATACGGAGAGAATGAGTAAATACAAATCACTAAATACATAAAGCTAATTAAAATCATAGAATAACATTGTATATAAACCCCCCAGGTGTCTGAGTTGAAGAACTGGAAACAGGTTGCAGAGACAACAGCGAAAGCCGAAACAATTTTACCCGAAGCCACTGGGATGGTACAGCCCGCAGCCTTCAGCGCTCTCACCGCATCGCACACCCGCGCGGGATAAACACAAACAGCAGCGGTCGTGAGGCCTGTGAAGAAAGAAATCGTAACAGCCTGCTGTATGGGAAGTTCAACTTACACAACAGGCTTTTAATTATTATTTACACCACCACCGTGGCAGAAATCAAAATGAGAGGAGCATTAATTCCCCTATGATGCTGCACCAGACGAAAAAGTTTTGACTCCCCATATTTCCTTCCAGTTCTTGACAACACGGATCATTTTCTCCTTGTTCAAGTCACAGAATAAACTAACCGTGACACAGTGGACTTTGAGGTCGCTATAATACCAAAAAATTCCTAAGCAGTAAACTTAATGGTCTTGACTCAGTGAGAATATTTTATTTCACGTAGGTAACAAAATCCAGATTTGTACAGCTAACAGACAGTGGATGAAAAAAGTGGATGGGAACGTGACAGGATATGACAGCAAAATGACATTTAACTGATCCTATTCCCTCTCTTGCAAGAAACAATACAATCTGGATCTGGAGCCCTCATCTGGAGGAATAAGCTCTTAAATTAAAAAAAAAAATCAAATAAAAATCAAACAGCCACTAAAAGACAAAGCAAAAACATAGATTCCTACAGAGTTGCTACTTTTTTTCCAACCTCTCCTCCAAAGTTGTTACTTTTAACAATTTTGTATAACAACGCCTATCCATAAGTAGTGTTTTTATTGTCAAGACAAAAGATACATAATAAATATTTTTCAAAAGCTGTGGAATTGTTTAGGTCTATAAATTATCTTCAAATTATTTGGGATAAAAGACCTGCATTGGACCAATGCAACATCTCCAGTTGCATATTCATTATGGACAGGCACTCTTGGGAATCATGAAGCATCCCTCCATGCAAAGAGGTGGCTCCTAAAATCAGCCCAGTGAGTACTAGGGCACATGGTCTTGGAGACACCCTTTAGCCTTCCAGACCTCAGTTTCCTCGTTTAGAAATAGCGGATCAACTCTCAAAGGTCTCCTCCATTCCAAAAATGTTAGGATTCTAAACTTATGGCAACTTTAGAAAGTCCTTCCTTTCATGTATACTAAGAGAGTGAATATAACTTTTTTTCAAACGATCTAACCTAATATACGAGCATGCAATATTCCCCACTTGCATTTTATTCTCAAAAGTATTTCATTTACTCACAGAAAATACTTTATGTATGAGATGTGATTATTAAGTAATGAGACTGGCTTTTGCACATGTGGCTAGGGAATGAGAATCAGTATTTTAGAGTCACTAGACAGAAAATTTCCCACACTGAAGAACTGGAAAGAAAAATAAAGAAACTCTCTACCAGCAACTTTAATCCAGGATGGAAAGACCTGACCTAAAAATGAGACTCAGATTCTCTCCCTGCTGTTTTTCAGAGAAGAATCTCAATTATTTGTCTATGTACACAATTCTACCATGGATTTTATCAGTTACCATTTTAGCAGCTGAGTCTTGTCTTAAGTCCTCTTAGATTTAGTGATTAGTACTAAAAGAGGTAAACACAGACAGATTACACAAAACAATGTTACCTTTATCGTGCATATTTAAAGTTTTTAAGAGATCTTCCCGGACTGGGTACTTGGCTTTATAACAGAGCCTTTGAATGTTGGAAGATGTGTCATCGCCTGAAAGTGTAGTAAGATCTATAAACGTAACAGCTTTCAGGAGCCAAGCAGCCTGGTTTAAGAAAAGTAAAAACAAGATTAAGAAAAAATTATCTCCAACCCAGTTAGTTAGTAGAAAAATCATTAGACAAACAGGGGTGCTAAAATCTAACGTCTACACTGTTCTAAGGCATGTCATCCTCATATGTGAAATAAACCTTGCTCAAGAGTGACCAAAAAAATGAACACTACATAGAACAAAATAAAAAAGGGATACAGAGTAGCCTTAAAAATTATTTTTCCAGGGTACCTACCTGGGTGGTGCAGTCGGTTAAGCGTCCGACTCTTGATTTCGGCTCAGGTCATGATCTCAGGGTTGTGAGACTGAGACTCCCCCCCACGCCCCCACCCCTGCTCGGCTCTGGGCTCAACATGGAGTCTGCTTGAGATTCTCTCTCTCCCTCTGTCCCTCCCCCTATACACGCACTCCCCCTCTGTCTCTCAAATAAATAGAATCTTTAAAAAAAATTATTTTTCCTTCCATAGCTATTCCAAAGTGAAATCCCTAACAGATCAAGCCTTCCCACACCAGACCTCTCCATCTCCTCCACTGGGAGCCCCTGATGGCTACCATATGACAGAACTTGGGAAGAAGAGGGTCTCTATCTGATATTTTACCTCCAGCCTCGGGATCTCGGATGAGATATTTAAAAAAGAGTCTCTAATTTCTTTGTTGTTATTGTTGTTTTCACTTTAATCCAATTCCATTTCTAAAACAATATTCATAGTTCATAACTCATTCTGATGAATTCCCTTTTATCTTTCAATTGGAATATTTCCAAAAATGAGCAAAATGTAAAATGTCATCCCAAAGGATTCAATCACAACATTTTGCCTCACTAGTGAGATGAACTCTGAATTCCTTTTAGTCCTGTGATACACAGCACATCTTTGGTCAGTAGACAGCGAAGGATATGCTGACCACAACTACCCTATAAAACATCACTTTTTGAATTTTGGAAAACAACTTATGAAAATTAATAGTAAGGTAAACACAATGGTCAAAGAAGGTCAACTCATGCCTAAGGGCCTCAACAGCAGACACATCAGGTTTAGATGTTATGATTTAAAAATTAAAATAGAAGACAACCAAAGAAGGTATGTCTAAGAAACTGAATAAATGTGTTAGGAAATATGCCATTTAATTCACTCATGAATAAAGATGCCTCAAATTCATTTGCGGCTTTGCCACTCAAGAGTGATAAGATTTTTAACTTGTTTGGATAAATGTGTTATCTTTCTCCAACCCATCATCATCATATATGAATTATTAAAATAAATCCTGGACAGCTGCAATCTTTTAAGTTTAGATGCATCTTGAGCAAAATTCAATATTGTGGCCTTGAGGGAAGAGACCAGGCATTGTAAACTACAGGAATAGAATGCTCAAGAAGAAACCGTACTTGCCACTCCTTTTTCACGGTTCTGCGAGCCTGGATTTGTTCTGCACGCCTCAGAACTGCGGGTTGATTCACTTGTATTTTGGAGATCCAGCTAAGGTCTAAAGGGGAAAGAAGAACACTTCTTATTAAATATATTCACCTATTTTTACATGGTCCTTGAAAGGCTATATCATTTTGCATCAAAGCTCTTTTTAAAGCTTATGCTTCTTTTTTGCACAATTACAAAGAAAGAATCTTGTTGAAAGAAACCCACTCATGAAAAGGCATACTTCATGTAAAATCAAGTACATTTGGAACCAGAAGAACCTGTATTGATTCATTACATAGTTATGTCCAACAGGGGAAGAAAATGTTATGTTACTCGTGCTGCGTGCCTCACTTCTGACAGCAAAGACTTATTTGTAAGTGTCCAGTCCAGGGGAACAAATGATTAATAAATACTTAAGTGAATTAATGTTGGGGCTTAAAGGAATCCTTGATCACTACCCCCCTTACTGACAAGACTTATATCTACTAGATGCTGATATGATATAGCCCATTCTTTCCTCAAAGGGGACTTTTTGAGAATGTATTAGAAGTTACAACACTGATAGAAGTTAGAAAAAGGGAAAGAAAAAAAAAAAACAAGGTGTTCAAAGTTCTGTGATACATCTCTGTTGCTTCTGTTTTGAAATGTCCTTCCCTACCCTGATCCTACCCTCCGTCTCTCTGAGTTAACTGTAATTTCTATTTTAAACCCAGTCTACACCTTAGCTTTTGTGAAAACACTGCCAGCTCCCCAGACAGAGCTTACATCTGGATACAGCTGTACTATACAACTCGTACTTAGTTCATCAAGGAATCGTGGTAAAATGGTCTCCTGTCCTTACTCTGTGTGAGCCATGATCTTATCTTTAAGTGACTAACACCAAACACAGGGTGTATTTCAATTGTATTTCAGTTTTATCCATCAACACTCTATCATATAGGTGACTTCACAGTAAATCGAATGCTTACCCATTTACCTTCTGTAACTAACTTCATTTTCATATCCCTCTAGCGCCTTCTTCCTAGAAGAGCCTTAAAAAACTACTGTGGAAAAGGAAATACGCCCCAACTGTCCACAATGTTGCTTTTTAGCTGTGGTCAACTGCCGTCCAAAGACAGATGATCCTTCTTCTGAGGCATCAGCGGGTCAATAGTAGCCTAACACTACATCACAATGCCTACGTCATTCACCTCATTTCCTCTCATCAGATAGGCATTTTATCATCTCACATCATCACAACAAGGGTGACTACAATACGATAAAGTATTCTGAGAGAGATCACATTCACATAACTTTTATTATACCATATTGTTATAACTGTTCTATTTTATTATTAGTTACTGTTGTTAATCTCTTACTGTGCCTAATTTATAAATTAAAATTTATCATAGGTTGTATGAATAGGAAAAAACATAGTATATATATAGGGTCCAGTACTGTCCAGAGTCTCAGGCATCCCTTGGGGGTGGTCTTGGAATACATTCCCTACAGATAAGAGGGGACTACCATATACAATTCTCTATAGTGTGGGGGAGAAACCACTGATTGCATACTGCACTATGTAACAACACTAATAATAATAATAATAATAATAATAATAATAATAATAATAATACAGCATTTGCATCCACCACAAAAATAAGACCACATTTCTACAAAAGACATTCTCTCTCTCATTTCTAATTGGTTCTTTTTATCAATATTAATATTACAGAAATTCCAAGTCAGAGTCTGAGTGATTAATAATGATACACTTATTTAAATATCACTGAATAAGGAGCAGAGTCTGGGTGCTTTTTTCCCCTAATTAAATTATTTTGTTAGCCGAAATCATTTAACAAAACAGATTTTCAAAATTTCAATCCATCTGTTCCTCCAAGACACTGTATGGTTTCCTGCTCATCTGCTAAGCTAACATCGCAGAGTCTAAGGTCAAGCAAATGATATCTGCCTCTTTTTCCCCATCCACAGATGGGTTCTAGGTAAAGTCCAAAGAAATAAGGCCAGACTCATCCTAATTTATGACTTATAAGAATCCCTTTCTACCCAAAGACAGGGGAGATTCTTTTTTTTTTTTTTTTTTTTTTTATAAAAAACTGTTGTTAATGGTGATTAGGTTTACCATTTCAGGCAGATAGTAAAAACCAACGAGGCAGAATTGTGTGAAATACAAGACTCACCACCAAGCAACTGTTGACAGTGGCCAAAAGAGGGAAGCCTATGCTGGCGGGGCAAGGCTCTAAGGGCCGTCCTTTACCTGTCATAGGACCCTTCCTGGATGCTCCTCCCCACCTCCTCTCTACTCCCCACCCACATGACCACCATAGGAAGCACAGCTACTGGAGAGACATCTCTGGCAATCCCAAGACTTCACCACCTGGCTCCCTTTGCCCTCACAGGACCCCCCTTCTCCCTCTCTGTCCCTCCAACCCTGTGGTACAGTCTTTCTAAACCATCAAGAGTTCACTGGCAATTATGTCACGTTCTCTCTGGACCTGTGCATGCTGGTTGTTCCTTCTGCCCTTTGTTATCTGGCCGATACAGTGAACTCCCCCCCCCCCCGCCCCCAGTCTTTAAGACTTAGTTCAAATGCCACTTTCTCTGTGAACTTTCTCTGAACCATACCAGTTGGGCTATTCCTTTGCTTCTTTGCACTTAATGCAACTTTATAATCTACCTTTAGTGTAGTCCCCTTATTCTGAATGCACCAATTTGTCCAAATGTTTATAGTCCCAACAGATTTTTAAAACTCCAAGCAAAGTGCCTGACACATAGGTGGCATTCAATAAATCAAATGAATGGTTCCCCGAGACCAGACATGATCAAATTATGGGCAATAGCTTTCCCAAATTTTTCTACAAAAAAAAAAAAAAAAAAGTGTTTTCTTCCCTCCCCCCCAGCTTTATTGAGGTAAAATTGACAAAAACTGTATATGTTTAAGATACACATCTTGAGGGGTATCTGGGGGCTCAGTCAGTTAAGTGTCTGCCTTCAGCTCAGGTCATGATCCCAGGGTCCTGGGATCAAGCCCCACATCAGGCTCCCTGCTCAGCGGGGAGTGTGCTTCTTCCTCTCCCTCTGCTGTTCCCCCTGCTTATGTGCTCTCTCTCTCTCAAATTAAAAAAAAAAAAGACACACACTTCGATGTTTTGATATACATCTACAAGGTGAAATAATCACCACAATGAAGCTAATTAACATTTCTATCACTTCACCCATTTTCCACTTTCTTTCTTTTTTTTTTTTCCTTTTTTGAGTGGGTTGAGAACACTTAAGATCTACTCTCTCAGCAGATTTCAACCATACAATAGAGTATTGTTAACAAGAGTCACATTGGGGGCACCTGGATGGCTCAGTCGGTTGAGTGTCCAACTCTTGATTTCAGGGCAGGTCATGATCTCACAGTTGTGAGATCAAGCCCTGAGTTGGGTTCTGTGCTCAGCATGGAGTCTGCTTGTCCCTCTTCCTCTGCTCCTCCCTGGGCTCACTTTCACTCTCTCTCTAATAAATAAGATCTTTAAAAAAACATAAAACAATAGTCACAGTGCTGTACACTAGATCTGTGGAACTTACCCACCTTGAATGATGGAACTTTGCACCCCAGCTTCTGATTAAAGAACTTGTGGATCTCCACAAGAGAAGCTGGGGCTGACACATGAATGGAATACCTAAGGGCATCCACCTTAAAAATTAATTTTTAGTACAATTCCCCACCAAAGGTTAGAACCCACGAGGCCTGCTCTCACACTTCTCAGACACACTTGCCAGAGGTCCCCACGAACCACCTCCTAGAGGATGTAATAGGATTACTTCTCTTGCAATATCAGCCTCCACTGTTAAAAATATCATTAGTGGTCATAAAATTATCTGGCCCCATATTTAATCCAGCCACAGAATTTGCCTCTGTGACCTCCCATGGTAATGAATTATATAAGTGACTATCTCATTTTATTAGCACTTAATTTGCTACTCTTTAATTTCATCAAATAACCCTTGTTCTCATATTATAGGGTCTGGGGAAAAGAAAGGACTGATTGGCCTTTGTTATGTCCTTCATAATTTTTAATATTTTATTCGAGTACCCTTTAGCGTCTCCTTTCCAGGAGAAGTGATTCTAATGCACGCAATCTCATCAGTACCATAGAATCTTCTCTTACAGGGACCAGGAGGGGTTTCAAGTACATGTGCTTTTGGGGAGAAGAGACACGAAGCCATAATTGGAAGGCAATAATACTTTTTTCTCAAAACTCTCCCATGAAAAAATATCCTATTGTGTCTCTTACTATGTCATTTGGGTGGCTTTCGGGCCCTTCTGTCAGTTATAAATTTGTTCTCAAATACTCTTCTTGAAATTTTTTACTATTATTATTTTTCCTATGTCTCAATGGAGACAAATCACTTTCACTACAAATACACCATGTAGTCCTTCTGTTACTTCCATTGATGCTTCCACGGGTGTTCTCACGCTTCTTCACAATATTCCTAAAACATGTAACACCAAACAATAACTCTGTGAAAGGAGGTTTATTTTGTATTTTGATTTTACCTTTGTTCCTAATGGAGAAAAATAAATTGTGATACGTTATTAGAGATTTTTTTTCTCCCAAATTTGGGAAAAGAAAGATTAAATATCCCATGTTTGCTCTTTTCATTCTTTGTTTATTTTCAATTTTAATTTGCAACTTCCTGGGAATCAGCCACAGCTTCCCATATGTGCAGGTACCCAGGACAGAAAAAGTTGCTCAATGAGCCCGGTACATCATTGTACATTTATTTTTTACCTCAGACACTGAAACCAGTGAAATATCAACTTGATCATGTCTAGTCTTTCAATCTTAGCCTTGGAAAAGGTTAGCTTGGCTAGAAAAAAGAGCCCTGGATGTCAGTACATGCCTGATCCATCCAGTCTCAGTAGATACTGATCTTACATAAATGACCAGACTTAGCCTTGTCCAGTTCCTAACCAACGATACAAGACAGAGACCTCACCCTTACTAGCAGGTAAAAACTAGAATTCGTTTTCTTCCCGAAGTCTAGCCTACCACCCAATAAGCCCCAGATGCCCCCAGTGACCATGAGCCAACTCTTCCAACATTCTATCATGTAGATAGACAGTTTACCCAGACAGATGGTCTAGAAACCGAGACACCAACAGCTTGACAGCAAATATTGCCACCAGTCAGAGCCTTACTACTATGACATCTCCCCACAGCTACTGTGACACTAATCTCCAACTCCCATCCCACACACGTTCTCCATCCAGACCATTCTTGAGAATATGAATCCAAGTCCTGGTGAGTGATGAGTTTACTATGCCCTCTAAAATACTTCAATGTAGATTTCTGGCACCAAGGGAAGGCCAACATGATCTGCTTACTTGTTCCTTCGGTACTAACCTTGCATATTCTCTGCTTACACTCTTCTTCCCTCTGGCTGTCATTTCCAGTATGTCTTGTATCCACAGCCATGTGGGTTATAACAATCCCTCAGAACACATCATCACAGTGGAAGAGAGTCTGGGTTCACATTACTAGATACGTGTGCTCTTGGACCTGGCTTCACATAGCAGCATCACATGGGGATTTTAAGGTCTCCCTCCTTTCTCTTACCCTTCATCCCTCCTTGAGACATTGGCCCTTGCCCGGCTATCACTGCTCTTTACTAATCCATTTCTGTCAATTATTCTCCTTCTTGATCATCAGCTATTGTCTGTAGGTTGATCGAGGCACTAGAAGGAGAACCTAGTCACTCATTCTGGCAGCAACATACTGTTGGGTGCAGTCCCCAGGGTGTCTATTTCTGTTCCACTTGTTCCCAGGATGCCCTTGATCACTCAGTCACCAGCCCCCAAGGTTTGGCAGCAGGTAGGGGCTGATGTTATGTAGCTAGAGAGCCACGAGCGCTTAGCAGGGTGAAGCACCCACGTCCAAGTCCTAACACCGCTGCGTTTAGCCTCTCTGGTCTGCAGGCTCCGTGCAGAACGATCCGAGAAACGCAGTGGCCTGAAAAACGTTGCTGCTGTCCTGACAAAGTTTAGGGGACAATGCCACAGACTGGGAAGAGTTGAAAAATAGAAAATACAAGCCAATGTATGGGGACAAAAAGCAATGTGTTTAACCAATATTTCCAACTGGTTCCACTGGTCACATTGGTCAGGAGTCTTTCAGTTAAAAATGATGAAAACTGACTCTGGGGATTGGACCAAAACGGGAAGGATGGTAAAAGCTCAACAACTGAGAAGAGATTGGAAGAACCAGCTTGGACAAGAGACAGGAACTGAAGACAATACAGAGACAAAGCTAGAAGAACAAGGCCAGCATTGAACAGCAACAGGCTGACGGAGGTGCCACAGCAGCGGCTGTAGACAACACCACTGCCGCTTATCCCAACTCACTCAGAGCCTCAGGTTCCATAGGAAAGCATCCAAAGTCTGATGCATGCATGCCTGTGGGGCGCAGGGAAGACGGAAGATCCACTCCTTCCTCTGTAGCGCCTCCAACCTGATCTACGTACAAGATAGAATGACCCAAAACTAAGAGGACGCGTGTTCGTTGCTGGTCAGCCAGAAAATGATAAATTTCTATTATAATGAGCAGTGAGTTTGGGACATACTAGATGGGATAGCTTCTCTTAGAGATGCATAAAGCATTTAGCACATTAGATTCTATAACTAAGTCCCATTCAAAGAAATTTCTTGAATGGTCTTTAACTCAGCATTTCTCAAACATTGGACCACAAAAGGCTTTCTCCCTGGAATATACACTCACCACACTGGCTGGACAGTAAGTCAAGTTCAGAGAAAGGGAAGGTCAGAGTAGGCTCCTCCAGTTGGCTTAAAAAAACTCTTAGTAGATTAAGGGGAGATGTGAGATTGACGCTAAAGCAGACGTTCAGTCTGGAGACATCTTTGGTTGACCCAGCCGGCGGTGGGAGAGTACCACTTGGACCTGGTGGGTAGAGGGCAGAGATGCTACTAAACATCCTACAATGTGTGGACAGTCTCTTAATAGTGCAAGTGCCTGATATTAAGCTTTCTAATTGTAGTGTAAGTGCCGGACATTAAGCTTTTGATCGCTGAGGCATCCATTTCAAAAGACATCCATCCTGAATAAACATATGGCCAGCCGTATGACACAGCTACTAACAAACCAACCAATAAGGAACTAGACAGCCCCACACACGAAGGTTCCTCTTTCAGAAAGCCCTGGTGACCAGATAACTGCCTGCCTGAGTGACCCTGCTTCCCCTTTTCATGCCCCAATCCCTGCTCTTTTGCTTTAAATCAGCCAATAAAGAGTTAGCCCACAAAACCCTAGACATCCCACCCTCAGACCCTAATAAAGACTCAGGTCATTGCTTGTGTGTGTGCACGCTAGCTCTTTCTACCCGAAACCTCACAGCGTAGCCCTCGGGTATGCCGTGCACTCTGCAGGACTTGTGAGTAATAAACCCTGATCCTCAGAGTTCCCTGATGGTTTCTGCTGAAGTGTGTATCTTGCAGTCATAAGAATGGAAAGAGACGGCCCACCCATAAGTAGTAGCCCCGGTAGGGGAACTCTCCATGGAATTTGCCACAAGTGATATGCCCAAGTGAGCACCACAGGCACTCCTTTTTTTTTTTTTTTAAAGATTTTATTTATTCATTTGAGAGAGAGAGAGACAGCCAGCAAGAGAGGGAACACAAGCAGGGGGAGTGGGAGAGGAAGAAGCAGGCTCCCAGCGGAGGAGCCTGATGCGGGGCTTGATCCCAGAATGCTGGGATCATGCCCTGAGCCGAAGGCAGACACTTAACGACTGAGCCACCCAGGCGCCCCACCACAGGCATTCCTAACCAAGGGTGCTACCTTCAACAGGCTCAGGACCAACAGAACAGCCCAATAATAGAGAATTAACTGGCCCTCAATGTCAACAGTGCCAAGGCTGAGAAACCCTACTCAAAGGATGGGCAGGATTCAGAAAAAATAAAGAGGAAGCGCTGAAGGTTTATGGGAAACAGCAGAGGCAAGTTGGCTCTATTTGATTCACTGTGGCTTACTGTAAAGCTTCTTAAGTACCCGGCTAAGGAGTCTAGATCTGTGCTATCCGATCAGTAGCCACTGGCCACATGTGGCCATCTGAGCATTTGAAATGTAGACAGTCCAATTTGAAACATGCTTTAAGTATAAAGTACTCTGCAGATTTGGAACATTTAGTACAAAAAAAGAACATAAAATATCTCTGTAATTAGGTCTTTTTGTTTTCTGTTTTTTTAAAGCCCAGCTTGGTACTCAACGCGGAGCTTGAACTCATAACCGTGAGATCAAGAACTGAGTTGAGATCAAGAGTAAGATACTCCACCAACTGGGCCACCCAGGTGCCCCTATGTAATTATGTTTTGATATTGATTATACACTAAAAATATAATATCTGGGATATATTTGGTTAAATAAAAACCTACTAAAATTATTTTCACCTGTTTCTTTTTACCTTTATAATGTGTACTTAGAAGATCTTAAATTATGTTGTGTTGCATATTATATTTCTATTAAACAGCACTGGTCTAGACTTTATCCTGTAAGTGATCAGAGCCACTGAAGATTTCCAAACTGTGCTGTAACAGAATTAAAGAAGCATTTTCTAAAAATGATCAGCATACAGAATATGTCCCACAGAAATGCTTATACAAATATGCAAGTGCAAATATGAAAAGGTATTTATGGTAGCACTGTTGCAAGTGACACCAAGACCCATGACTGCTTCAAATATAGCAGATCCATAATATGGAATATGATCCAGCTATCAAAAAGAATGAGGTAGATCTGTAAGTACTGTCATGGAAAACCGATTATGATACTTTACTCAGTGAAAACAAGTAGCCTGCACAGTAGTGATTTTCTAAAATAAAAATGTTTATAAAAACAAAAATGCAAGTATAGAACATATATCTGTTGGTACGGTGCAAAAAAAATAATAGAATATATACCAAATTGATAGAAGAGTTTCTCTTCAGAGCTAGAATTACTAAGATTTCTACTTTCTCATGTTATATAGTTCCATAACACTGAAAATTTTTACCAAGAGCACGCATTACGTTATTGAGCAGTAAAAACAAAATATACTTAACTCTTTTGAATTGAGAGGCATTGTCAGGCAGCAGTGTGCAGGACAGGTAGGAAGAGACTACAGTAGGTAGACCAGCAAGATGGCTGTTGCTATAATCCAGGCATCAGCATCATACAACACCTCCATGGGGCATTTCACACCCCAAACCTGTCATGACCAAACTCTGCCAGAGTCCTTCCACGAATCCAGCCTGACTCAGCTGCATGATGCCAGGAAGAAATGATAATGTCAGAATGCCACCATTATTGCTCCCATAGAGAAGATCACTAAAAACATTAGCACCCCGGGCCACCAGACAGAATCTGATTATTACATAAATCCTAGATGATACAAAGATGACACTTTGGTGAGATGGGCCCTCACTGGCCCACTCATAGCAATGCCCTTCCCCACAGTTAAGGAGTCTTTGGAGCCAAAGGTACAGACTTTCCCCGAGATCACATTCTCCTTCCAGTCCAAGTGCAAAGTGCACAGGACTCCAGAATTCCCAGACCAAATGGCATTAGGTCTGCTCAGAGTCGACAGGGGTCTCCAACCCAAAGTCAGTACCTTAAGATATAAGACAGCTTAGGGACTTTGCTTCTAGAAAGTTTGGTCAATACACATCTATGAATTACATTTATTCATTCATTCAACTAATAAAAAAAGGGATACATATGATGATGCCAGCACTGTTCTAGGCTCAGTGGGTTCAGCGGTGAATGAAAAACCAAAATCCTTACTTTCACAAAGCTTCTTCTCATGAAATGAGACAAACAAACATGTAAATATATGTTAAATCTAATATGCAATATATGTGGGCTACAATGAAAAGTTACATAGGATAAGAGAATGGAGACAGCAGGGATGGGTACGGTCAGGGAGTCTCCGATAAGAAAACAACTGAGCAGAGCCCCATATAAAATAAAGAAATGAGGAGCATCTGGATGGCTCAGTTGGTTAAGCATCTGCTTTCTGCTCAGGTCACAATCCTGGGGTCCTGGGATCAAGACCCATGTCAGGCTCCCTGCTCAGTGGGGAGTCTGCTTGTCCCTCTCCCTCTGCCCCTCTCCCCCCTCATGTGCTCTCTCTCTCTCTCTCTCTCAAATAAATAAATGAATAAATAAATAAAATCTTTAAAACAAAAAAATAAGGAGGGGAGCCTGGGTGGCTCAGATGGTTGAGCATTTGCCTTCAGCTCAGGTCATGATCCCAGGGTCCAGGGATTGAGCCCAGCATCGGACTCCCTGCTCATTGGGGAGCTTGCTTCTCCTTCTCGCTCTGCCATTCACTCCGCTTGTGCTCTCTGGCTCTCTGTGTCAAATAAGTAAAATAAAATCTTTTAAAAAAAAATAAGGAAGTGAGCAACAAGACCATCAACTTGGGGAAACAGTGTTCTAGGCAGAGAGAAGAGCAAATGCAAAAGCCCTAAAGCAAGAGTGAACATGTCATATTTGCGGCAAAGCAGGGACCCAGGTGTAACTGGAGGACAGTAAGCAAGGACTGGGAGTGGTACAGATTAAGTCAAGAGAGGCAGGGCAAGGACCAGATCAGATAGTAAGATATTCTCCAAACTCTGAGTCATGACCCATGGACATGTCATGAAATCAAGTTTGTCAGCTGCAACTAGTATTTTTTAAAAAGAAGAAACAATAAAATGGAAAACATCAGGACACCTTATATATAATACAAGTAAGGGTAGTTTACAGAAATTTTGTTTCAATTATACTATGTAGGCATGTACTGTGTGGCCATATAAAATACATGGCCTGTTGTGAGGCATGGCCCGTAAGGTTTGAAAGCCCCTCAAGAAGGGCTTTTTCAGCATGGAGGACTTTAGATGTGAGACTGGAAGTCTTCAGAGAACTCTGTGCAGAGGAATGAAATGATCTGATTTAGATTTACATTTTAAAAAGTCCCTCTGGCTGCTAAGGGGAAGCCAATTAGGAGGCTCAAGCAACAGCAAGTGGTAGCTTGAACCAGAACATAGTAGCGGGGAGGAGAGAATGGCCAAAATCTCATCGGTGCACTGACTTACTTATGTAGCATTTCTATTTTGTTTTTTAAATTCGCCTTCAAACAAATACAAGCTGCTCCTTCTCCAGTCTGGAGAGTGAATAGTCCAAGAAAAGCTGATATTCCAGAAACAGCTCCAAGGTTCACAGAGCACAAAATTCAAGAAAGAGTTCCTTCTGCTCAGTACCCACAAATAGCCTCAGATAAGTCTTTGTGTGGAAGAGTTCACAGAGTGGCACAAACCATCAGAGCTGATCCCCTGCCTCCAGGCCCTGACCACTGGAATAAAATCGACTACTCTTCCCAATCTGGTCCATCTGCTGAGCTTCTTGTCTTCACTAGGATGATCCCATTATCCCAGTTTGCCCAGGACATGCCCCATTTACCCTGCCCTGTCCCATCCAGTTTAGCATTTGCTTCTGTATTTCATTTTTTTAAAGGATTTTATTTATTTATTTGAGAGAGAGAGAATGAGAGAGACAGAGAGCATGAGAGGGGAGAGAGTCAGAGGGAGAAGCAGACTCCCCCGCTGAGCAGGGAGCCTGATGCGGGACTCGATTCCAGGACTCCAGGATCATGACCTGAGTCGAAGGCAGCCACTTAACCGACTGAGCCACCCAGGTACCCTATATTTCATTTTTTAATAAACAACATAAATCAGGCTGGGTTTCGCAGACATTTCTACCATGTTCTCCAGTCACAGTATAAGAGGAAAGTGCAGTGAACGGAGACCTCATTTGAACATGTGGTTCACTCAGTAAGGAGAAAACTCGACTCTTCCCCCATCTCCCAGACATAGCAAAACTAACACTTCCAGCATGCAGGGCACTCACTGACAACTGAGGGTACTTGAAATATTTGTCGCTAGCCACGGCTGGCTCCTTCTAGTCTTGGGTGGTGGTAGAAGTATGCAGTGCTCCTGTGTCTCTGCAGTCATTTGAATACACCAGCCAGCCGGGCCGTGGCCTGGGCCCAAGCCCACAAGAGACACAGACACACCACGCCACCAGTCAGCAGGGCATGAGAAGTGCGAGAACCTGTAGGTAAGGTGAATAAGCAGTATGCATGGGGACTATCTGGATTCCTAGAGGGGAACTAACTGAAAGCAACGCTTTTGTCATTTTCATATTCTATATATCTAAACCTATTTAGGGTTACCCTTTTCATTTTGAAAAAAAAATCTGTTAGCAACAATGAGCTCCAAAAAAGGGTGCTTAATGAAATATTAAATTCTGAATTTCCACTTCTCAGAAAAGTTGATGATCTGTAATTTGCACAAAATGCTTTTCAACATTTATCACGTGCCAAAATAGCTCTACAGCGATATCACTGACTCCAAGACCCAAATCTGCTAACAAGCATCTTTATACACTGCAAAAATTAGCAGTTATGTTAAGAAGCCTGCGCTTAAAGATGGCAATTTAACACATCTTCAGAAGATGCAGTTACAGAAAGCTCTGAAGCATGACTTTCCAGTTGGATAAAATGAGTATGGATGGTCCCCAACTTAAGACGGTTCGATTGACAATTTTTCAATTTTATGATGGTGTAAAAGCAATATATACATTCAGTATTGAAACCATTCTTCCAATCTGGAATTTTGACCTTTTCCCAGGCTAGCAAGATGTGGTAGGATCCTCCCTCATAATGCTGGGCAGCGGCAGCCACCGCGCCGGGTCGGCCACGCGGTCACGAGGGTAAACCACCGAGCCAGTGACAACCATCCTGTACCCACAGCAACCATTCTGTTTCTCACCGTCAGAACAGCATTTAATATACTCCGTGGGCTACTCAACACTTGACTGTAAACTAGGCTTTGTGCTAGATGATCCTGCCCACTTGCTAACGTAACTGTTTTGGGCACGTTTAGGGTAGACTAGGTGAAGCTAGGATGTTCGGTGGGTTAGTGCATTAAATACATTTTTGACTTACAGTATGTTCAACTTATGACGGGCTAATTAACTTAGGACGTGACCCCACCATAAGTCAAGGAAGATCTGTCCTCTAAATACAGTTCATTCTTACACCCAGATTTCCTAGTATATGTACACAAAGTAAAGAAACAATTTGTTGGCTCCAGAAGCAGAATTTCACAAAAAACTAGAAAATACTAGTTTTATATCAGAGGCACAGGTGCTTCAAAGAGAAAATCTGTTAAATTAACTCAAACACTGGCTCATTTTAAAAAACTAATTTATCAAATCAAAGACAAATTTTAGAAGTCTAGTATGTTGAAGGTAAAACATCTGAGATCATTTTGCCTGCCCCTGTAAATTCAGTTCAATAAGTTGGTGTTGAACATATATTTGATTTTGCAATGATAACATGGATATAAATTCTGTTGGAATATAGTATCATGATAAAAACAATTTTCTTATTAAATTAAGAAGCGTATGGAGGAGAAATATACTTGGAGATGTTTGTGATAGACGCATAATTTATAATTTCATCCAAATAAGCTTCCATATTGTAACGAAGTGCAAGCTATAGCTGTCAAATTTTAAATATTTTATATATCCACAGAATAAGTGAACTACCTGATCTTTGTGAAAAAGCTGATGTTTAATTAAAAATAAATATTTCTGGGGCGCCTGGGTGGCACAGCGGTTAAGCGTCTGCCTTCGGCTCAGGGCGTGATCCTGGCGTTATGGGATCGAGCCCCACATCAGACTCCTCTGCTATGAGGCTGCTTCTTCCTCTCCCACTCCCCCTGCTTGTGTTCCCTCTCTCGCTGGTTGTCTCTATCTCTGTCGAATAAAAAAAAAAAAAAAAATCTTAATAAATAAATAAATAAATATTTCTTCCTGGCAGTATGTACTATCTCTTTACTGATCATCGTCAGTTGAATATTAGAAACATCTGACTCTTGGAAGAACCATTTTGTCAATCAATCTAAGCTGATGTAGAACTAGCCCTGAACTATTTTGTAAATCAGACCTTTAAGGTTGGCTTTATTGTTTTTCAAAATCAGCTGAAAATCTTTTTTTTAAAAAACCTGTTAAGTAAATAAAACACCAAAAGCCTCCAGCTTTTGAAACTTTGTGAACCACAATTACTGATGACAACTGTTTGTAAACATTGAAAATAGGAAGACACTAAATGTATCCCTACAGAAGTAAAGACGACATTTCAACAAATTAAATGAGGGCATTTCAACCAGTAAACAAGCCTTAGTTTCAAAATTCTAAAATTGCACTTTGGAATACCACAACTTAATCTGTTTTGATTATCTACTGCTGAAAACAGACCACCACAGAACGTCAGGGTGAAAATCAGCAACCCCTCTATTATTTCTCCTGATTCTGTGGGTTGAGTGGGGCTGGAACATGCAATATAGCTTCACTCACATACCCAGTGCCTTAGAGAAGGCAGGCAGAAGACTGGGCTCTGCTAGGACACTAGGCATCCTCCTCTTTCTTCATGGAGGACCGGAACCTCTCGCTTTCCAGGTGCCTTCTTCAACAAGGTAGCTGAACCTCTTATAAGGCAGCTCAGGGTTCCCGAAATCATAGTTAATTAAAGCCTCACCTCTGCTGTATCCTACTGGTCAAGGTGAGTCAAGGGCAGCCCAATGCTGTCGGGGACGACAATCCTAGAGACTTGGTCCATCTCTGGAGACTAGTTATCATAAACCCCTATTTTAAATGGGATACATTTATATTCTGTACTGGAAAGAAATGAAATTGAGGTTTTACAGCATTTACATTTAGCAAAACATTCACAAGAACCTTAAATGGAGACATTTTATTTGACAAGTTTTGTCTTATAAAAATACATACTATTTTGCCTTGGCATTGAGGAGAAATACATTAGCTGTGAAGCTATTTGTGCCAAAATATTTATACATTTTAATTTTTAAAAGATGAGAACTAAGAACAATCTCTACTTACAGAATTTGCTCTAAGCTTACCAGACACCTCAATATCCATAGAGAAAATATGTTCTCAATTAGAAATAATACGCTCCACAGAGAAGAATCGATTGTCAAGAATTTCAAATTTAAAAGCAACTTTAAAAATATTAATGAGAGGGGCGGGGGGTGGGGGATTGGGCTAGGCCGGTGATGGGTATTAAGGAGGGCACGTATTGCATGGAGCACTGGGTGTTATACGCAAGTAATGAATCATGGAACTTTACATCAAAAACTAAGGATGTATTGTATGGTGACTAACATAACATAATAAAAAATTATTATTTAAAAAAATAAAAAATAAAAAAATTGATGAATTTTAATTATTTAAAAATTTTTTTCAATGTTCTTCAAAAAGATACCAATGACGTAACAGACTGATTCAGCTCAGCAACTGGTTAAAGCAGAGCAATGACTCAACTTCTGTTGTTTTATATGCTGAGAAAATTAAGATGAATATATTTCTTTGGCTTTGATGTACATGAATGTATTTTGTTTTAGAATGAAGTGTTTTTTTAAAGTTTTTGAATAGAACTATTTTCTCTTGAATAGAAGGTCACTAAAAATATAAAAAACAATTTGTCAGTCAATAAATAAATATTTTTAATTATATCATTTTAAGTATTTTAACACCCCTTTTCACTGTCAAAAGTATCTAGTTTGCATGCTAGGTCACCCCTATCAAAAACCCTACTCTACGTCACCTTGAGCAACTTACCCAAGCCTTTCAAGTACAAAACCTTCCTCCGGGCTCCACAAGAACCTTAACAGATAATAAACAATTACAATTCTTACCCAAGCCAGTCACCAAATATTTAGGTGTTTACTATGTAGCAGGCACAAGTCCATAATCTAGGGGTTATGTTGGACTGTTTGTTGAACTATTTAGATGTTGCCAACATGAGAAGCTTCCACAAAGCTAAGACACTCAGACCATTTCATTAGTATACAAATTTCTACCTCCCCTAGCCCAGCTCTCCATCACTGCACTTAAGTGACATGCGGCAAATCATCTATCATTTGAGGAATCAATGATAAAAACACATACATTACAGGGGCACCTGGGTGGCGCTGTCAGATGAGTGGCCAACTCTTGGTTTCAGCTCAGGTCATGGTCTCAGCTCAGGTCTGCAGGGTTGTGAGATCGAGGCCTGTGTTGGGCTCTGCACTCAGCTCAGGGTCTGTGTAATATTCTCTCTCCTTTCCCTCTGCCCCTCCCCCTTGCATTCTCTCTCTCTCAAATAAATACATCTTTTTTAAAAAATGCACATAGATTATAGAGAAAGGGGACTGACAATCTGAGGAAGCCTTGAGACCCTAGAACAAAAGAATTACAGCCATTCACTGAACCAAGATCCATCACATACTATCTGTTGAGAAAACCTCAGAAGGAAGGGGCATCTGGGGACAAGGAAGGATTCAAAAACAGCAAAGACTGTGGAAGAAGTATTGGCATCTGAGGGCGAGAGAGAAGAAAAATGTGGGACTTAACACAAAGAATCAAATTAAAACAAACTACATTATTTAGCCACACTTAATGAAATAACTGATATAGGCACGCTCTGCTGGGACAGTAGGTCTCTATGGAGGACCAGAACCTCTTCCTTTCCATGTGCCTTCCCCAGCAGGGTAGATGAACCTCTTACAAGGCAGCTCAGAGCTCCCAAAATCATAAAAACAGCTATTAAAGCCTCATTTCTGCTGCATTCTATTGGTTAAAGTGAGCCAAAGGCAGCCCGAATCAATGTTACAGGGGACATTAATCCTAGAGACCTAGATGTAAAAGACACTGAGTGAAAGGTTTATGGGGAACCAGATATTCACATGGTATGGAAGTATCACCTTATACATTACTTGCAGGCCAAAAGGGGTAAACTGAGGGGCGCCTGGGTAGCTCAGTCGGTTAAGTGTCTGCCTTTGGCTCAGGTCGTGATCTCAGGGTCCTGGGATCAAGCCCCGCATCCAACTTCCTGCCCAGTGGGGAGTCTGTTTCTTCCTTTCCCTCTGCCACTCCCCCTGGCTCCCTAGCTTGTTCTCTCTCAAATAAATAAATAAAATCTTTTAAAAAGGGGGGCAGGTAAACTGGAATTCTACAATTGCCAGATGCAGCTAGCAATCTCCTTAAACAAATGATCGAACTTAATATTACTGACAGTGGGATAACCAGACACTCCTTATGAGCCTCATGATATAAAATATACAGCATCACTTATGAAGTACTCTTACCAGAACTGTTTAATCTGAATCTAATCAGGTTTTGAACTTTGGGCCACGGGATGCCCAGGCATTTGTTTAAACATAATTTCTGGGTGTGTCTTACAAGGGTGTTTCTGGATGGGATCAACACTTCAATCAGTAGACTGGGTAAAGGAGGTTGCCTTCCCCAGTGTGGCTGGGCATCATCCAATCCACTAAAGGCCTGAATAGAATAAAAGGCTGAGTAAGAAAGAATTCTTTCTGCCTGACTGTCTTTGAGCTGGGACACTGGTCTTCTCTTGCTTTCGGACTTGGACTTGGACCAGAACTTATACCATTGGCTCTTCTGGTTCCCAGGCTCTCAGACTCAGACTGGACCTTACACCATCTGCTCACCAGCATCTTAAACCTTTGGACTACAACTAAAACCGATACCATCTCCTGGCTCTCAGTTCTTCATACTTGGACTGGAACTGGAGCAGTGGCTCTCCTAGGTCTCTAGTTCACCAACTGCAGATCTTGGACTTCTCAGACTCCATCGTCATGCGAGCTAATTCCTTATATTAACTCTCTTCATCTATATTTGTATCTCTATTCATATATCTACTGATTCTGTTGTTCTAGAGAACCCAAACTAAGATATGACTTCCAAATTAAAGGAAATACAGAAGAGAGAAAAATAAGTTAAATGACATCATGAGGAAATGATCAGATAAATCCTAAAGTTGGGGCAATCTACGTAGATTCTGGCTTGAACAAATCAGCTTCAAAATACATTCTAGGGCCAAGTGAAAAAAATCTAAATAAAGACTTGGTATTTGGGGCGCCTGGGTGGCACGGCGGTTAAGCGTCTGCCTTCGGCTTAGGGCGTGATCCCGGTGTTATGGGATCGAGCCCCACATCAGGCTCCTCCGCTATGAGCCTGCTTCTTCCTCTCCCACTCCCCCTGCTTGTGTTCCCTCTCTCGCTGACTGTCTCTATCTCTGTTAAATAAATAAATAAAATCTTTAAAAAAAAAAAAAAAGACTTGGTATTAGATAACATCAGGGAATTATTTCAAATTTGGTTATTGTGACAATGACATGATATTGTAAGAAAATATCTTTATTCCTTAAAGACACAAACAAGTATTTATAAATGAAATGTCATGATGTCTATAATTTTTAATTTAAAATATAGAAAAAAAATTGCCAAAGCAAACTGTAAACCATTAACACCTATTACTTCTAGGTGACTGGTATCTATCAGTGATTTTACATTAGTCCTTCTACTTCTCAGAATGTTTGTAATTTTTAGTAATTAAAGGAAACAGTAAACAAAAGCAAGCTAAAATAAATACAATGAATAAGAGAAACAGTGATAGTCTCCAAAATTGCCCCCAGTGATTCTTGTCTCCTGGTATTCATGTTCTTTCCACAATGAAGAGGACTGGCCTATGTGACCATTAAGATACCTGGGAAATATCAATGTGTGACTTACAACATTTGGTAGTAAAAGACATTGTAGCTCTTGACTTATATTTTGTATCACTCTCTTTAGAAGACAGGTGCCATGTCACAGGGACACTCAGGCAGCCCTAGGGTGACATTCACATAACAAAGCGCTGAGGGCTCTGACTGTCAACACTAACTTGCCAACAATGGAAGGGAGCCACTTTGAAAGCGCAGCTCCAGCTCCAGCTCCAGGTAAACCGTGGCTGATAACTTGACTACACCCTTGTGAGAAATCCCAAAGCGGTACCAACCCGCTAAACCACTCCCAAGTTTGATCCCCCAAAACTGTAAGATAAAAAATGGTTATTGTTTTAGGTTGCTAAGTTTGCGAGCCATTTATTTCATAGTAATACATAACATATAAAAACCAATATGAAAAGGTGCCAATAGCAAACAGTGTCACAAGTATAAAATGGCAGACTACAAGTTATTTTTTTCCCAGACTTTAAAATGTAAATACTTAACACTCTACTAATAGAATGTATAAATCAAACTATACTGAAACTTGTTTGTACAGGTATCTATACATTTACGATTAATACAGCTTACCATATATATATTTTGTCTTAACAGTATGAATGCATGTTTATGCATGTCCCCTGCCACACATACACACACACACATACACAAATTCATTATGTTGAAACCTAATCCCCAGTATGACAGCATTTGAAGGCAGGGCCCTTAGAAATTGATTAGTCATGAGAATGAAGCCCTTAGAATGGGACTAGTGCTCTTATAAGAGGCCCCAGAGAGATCTTTTGGCCCTTTGCCATGTGAGGTTACAGTGAAAAGACAGCCATCGACAAGGAAGCCAGTCCTCATCAGAAGCCAGATATGCTGGTACCTTGATCTTGGACTCCCCAGCCTCCAAAACTGTGAGATATAAATTTCTGTTGTTTATGAGCCACCCAGTCTACGGTATTTCTGTTACAGCAGCCTAGAGAGACTAAGACACGCTTCAATAAAATTTATTTTACAAAATTAGTGAAACCCTAGAAGCTAAGTATCATTGTGATGGACACCCATGTTTTTAAATTTAGCCTAATTTATTTACAAAGCTTGCATATTTTTTAGCTTTTCAAAACCTGATATCCACCCATTGTTTTCCTAATCTGTTTTCCAAAGAGTTCTGTTAGCATTGAAAATATCACGCACTATAATAAAACTGGTGTCATCCAATGACTGACCTCTCTGGGAAATGAACAGCAGCTTTTCACTGGCATTTTTTTTTTACTATTGTTTAAATATGTTCAAATCTATGAAAAAAGCAACACTTTTTACTCCGTTGGCATTTTTCTTAAACTCTTAAGGGAAGCATTATCAAAAGGTTTTTCAGAAACTAAGTATTTCTACTAGGTTCCCAGTATGAAGCATTTCATTAACTATTTCAAAGAACTCTTAACCTGCCAGGTTGGAACACTATAGTTTTCCTCAGCAATCCACATATCAAAGCTGTTTGAGAAATGTACTCTTGGCTTGAATCAAGAAGTGCAAGAAAGAGGCAGTTAAAATATCCAATAGTTTCCCACCTATTTCGTTTTTAATTTACTATAGTTCCAAGTGAGTTTACAATAAAACTTCAACAGTACAGTGGTAACAACGCGAAGCCATCGGCGATCTACTGGGCCCTAATACTGGATTGGCAATGATGGAGATTCATAGGCTCCTGGGGGTGTCAGCTCTAGGTACACAGCACTACCCTGGAAAAAGGAATTCCACGTTCTGGCTCTGTGATATGCGTCATCATTGGATTTGGAATTGGAAAACCAGGGACAACTGCTGATGATGCACCGGCCCTATGCCAGGCACTCAACAGGCGTCCTATCATGTTTTATCCTGGTATAGTTAATTTGACAGTGTAGGTCTTCTCTGATTACTTTAACCATTCAATCAATCAGAATAGCAGGCATCACAGTGCAGAGGGCATGATAACGCAAAACAAGGCAAGAGACGGGTTCCTAGCTCCAACTCTGTCATAATGAGAACTCTGGGCTGACCAGAGAAGGTTTCAACAAGCCAACTTGCCCTGAGAGATTAGTAGAAATTAACTACAGGTCAAGGAGAAGGAAGACATTTCAACTATTGGATATAATCTGAATGAAGACCAATATAGGAATGGCCTGTTCTCAGAACACTAACAATGGCAAAAGGTGTGTTTGAGAGTAAATATATGGTTGCACAGGCAAGGCGGTAGTAGGTCACAGAGAATCCTGAAATTCAGACACAAGACACTCCAAACTTGAAATACTGGACCACTACTAATTTATTTGATCAATTTGTGTATACGTAGAATGAAAAAGGGAAAAATTGTAGTCAAATTTCTCCCAGTTCTGTATAATGAACATTTACTTCTTTAAAAACCTGGGAGGGAAAAACTAAAGCTTAGTTTAAAATGGTTAAAAGAGGTGCACCTGGGTGGCTCAGTCATTAAGCGTGTGCCTTCAGCTCAGGGCATGATCCCAGCATCCTGGGATCAAGCCCCGCATCAGGCTCCTCCACTGGGAGCCTGCTTCTTCCTCTCCCACTCCCCTTGCTTGTGTTCCCTCTCTCGCTGGCTCTCTCTCTCTGTCAAATAAATAAATAAAATCTTTAAAAATAAAAAAATAAAATAAAATAAAATGGTTAAAAGAGGGGTGCCTCGCTGTCTCAGTCAGAAAAGCACGCAACTCTTGATCTCAGGGTTGTGAGTTCGAGCCCCACGTTGGGTGTAGAGATTACTTAACTAAGTAAAACTTTAAAATAAATAAATAAATAAAATGGTTTAAAGAAAAAGGTAAAGGGGAGTGGGAAACAGGGCCAAATGGGTAGGCTCTTTTACCTTTGATATCAAATTATAATGTCAAATGAATATGTAAATAAAATGGGGATATCCTGAAGGGATATTCTGAACAAGTATAACTTAGAACACTTACATGCATTCTCTAAGATTGGGGGGTGGTGGCTGAGAAGGCAAGAGCAGTATTCTAAGCAAGACACTGAGGGGAAATAACTCAAATTTACCTCAAGAATAATCTAACTTTTTTTTTTTTTTTTAACATAGAGACAGAAACAAAGACTGAAAGACAGGTTGGGAACATATCATGAAAGGTGAAGACTGAAAGATTAACACTAGATTGAATCTAATGCAATAGACAAATGGAAGACACTGAAAGTTTTAAACCTGGAAAGTATAATACCAGTGCCCTAGTATTCTAAAGGTAAATTAAAAAGTTCTTCAAGTCATCTAAATACTTAGGTATAAGCAATAGCTAATCTAAGTTTCAGTGTCTACTTAAAACTATTCTAGTTGGCTAGATTACCATTACAAAACAAAAAACTCATGATATCTGGAAGGCAAAGTCAACAAAGAACTCAATACAGATTAACAAGAAAATATATGACTCCTAAATATTCAACTTTTCATGAGAAGTCAAACTTCACATACCCAGTGTGGTTTAAGTTTAAAACCTGACTCCTAAACAAAAATTTACTTTAGGTCCTCAATGCCTTTACATACATATCTGAAAAAGATATGGTATTGACTAGATAACACAATTAACCACCAATAGAGGTTACTTTCTTCAATCTACAAGTTGCCTATGGTATTATATCCCTAGTACTATTTTTCTGATTATATGGACCGTTATAACAAACTGACACCTTACTTACTCCCCCTTCCCAAGTAAAACTGACACATCTATTCAAATAAATTTACGAGCCCTCTGCCTAGAATACCATTCCGTCCATTCTCACTTACCTAGCTTCCTATACCCACCCATGGGTATCCGTTTAAACATTGTCTTTGACTCTTTCCTTGATGCCCCATATACATTAGGTGTCCCTGCTAAGGTGCCCTTTCAAAACCCTGTACTGCTTTTGCTGTCAAGACTATTATAGAGAAAAATAAAAGGAATAAATGAAAGTCGATATTCAGCGCTATTACCCTCCCCCTACTCAACTCTGAACACACTAGCAGTTAGGTTTATGCTCGCCTAAGCAAAAGACTGGAGGATTCATTTCTGCAAAACTGCCCAGGCCAAGAAGAAAGACTCAGAGACACGGAACTTGGAGTCTTTCACTGAAATGGCACAGCAATATCACTCTACAGTTTATAAGCCTCATCCATGTCCAGAAAGGTTCAAATGAGCTTACTGCTACAAACCTTGGAGGAAATGTACAAGACAACCCTCACTTCTGATACCAATTGCAAGCTTGTTGGGGATGGATCCCCAAGACCACCTCAGATTTGATAATTTATAAGGCAGTGTACAGAACTCACCAAAAGCTAGAAGACTATTCTACTCACAGTGATAGTTTACCTTAACAAAAGGATATGGATTAGTTTCAGCCAAGGGAAGAGACACATGAGGCAGAGTCCAGGAGAGTTCCAAATGCAAAGCTTCCAGCTGTCCTCTCTCGGTGGAGCAAGGGACAGCATCAACACCTCCTGGTAGCAATGTGTGAGAATATGCAGATCGCTGCCAACCAAGGAAGCTCACTGGAGCCTTGGTATCCCAAGTTTTTATTGGGGTTTGGCCACAAAGATGTGGTCAGTCTCCAGCCCCTTGACGTAAGAGCTGATACCACTTGACCCAAAGCATTCAACATGAACCACATTGTTAGACTATCTGGCATGGCCCAAAGCCCCCAAATAAACAAAGACGGTCTATAAGGCAGGACGTTTCAGGAGCTTAAGATTACTTCCCATGGGCCAAGGGGAAAAGAGACACCTCTTTGGACAAGACTAAATTCTTTACCACACACATGCCTATTCTTAAATATAAATGGACAAAAAAGGATTACCTGATATATAAGGAAAGCTTCTAATGAGAAAGATGCAGAAGAAAAACAACTGGAGGGGAGTAGAGAGGAGAGAGTGAAGGTCACTTAGAGGAAATAAAACATTGTAGGAAGCAGAAGAAAACCTGAAAATGACTATAAGTAACATCCTCATCCACAAAACGAGAAAAGAAAGCTATTAAGATAAAGAAACATTTGGGGCACGTGGGTGGTTCAGTCAGTTAAGCATCTGCCTTCGGCTCAGGTCATGATCCCCGGGTCCTGAGATCAAGCTCCATATCAGGCCCTCTGCTCAGCAGGAAGTCTGCTTCTCCCTCTCCCTCTACTCCTCTCCCCTACTTGTGCTCTCTCTGTCTTTCAAATAAATAAAATCTTTTTTAAAAAAAAGAAAAAGAAAAAGAAACATTTAGGGGCACCTGGGTGGCTCAGTTGGTTAAGCATCTGACTCAATCTCAGTTCAGGTCTTGATCTCATGGTTGTGAGTTCAAGCTCTGAGTTGGGCTCCATGCTGGGCATAGAGGCTACTTTAAAAAAAGAGAGAGAGAGAGAGAGAAAAGAAAGAAAAAGAAACAGTTAGAAAGCTAAGGAACTCTTAGAAATTAAAAATGGGATGGCAGAAATGAGAAGTCCACTCCCACCAAAGTACATCACTATGAAATTTCAGAACCCTGAACACGATGAGAAAATTTTTCCACCTTCCAGAAAGAAGAATAAAGGAGACCACATTATATAATAGGGATAAGAATAGCAACAAATTTGTCAACAGGAATACTGATAGAATCTAGAATACAGTAGACTTCTGGGGAAGATAGCAGAATAGGAAGATCCTAAGCTTACCTCCTCCCACAATATAACTAGATAATACCCACAGTGTGAATAACCCAGAAAACAACCCAAAGACTGGAAGAACAGACTCTCCACAGCTAAATGCAGAAGAAGCTACACAGAAGAGGGTAGGAAGGGCAGACCACCAGACTGTCCTCAGGAGGGAGACATGCAAGTGCAGATAGGGGAGAAAAACAGATCTTCCCACCAAGAACCCCAGGTACAGGGAACCCAGACCAGGAAAATGAATCCTCATAACATCTGGCTTTGAAAGGGGCATAAATTCATGAGTCCTTACAATCAGAAGGGCTTAACACTTGGCACTTTAGAAATCAGCAGGCTCAGCTCTGGGAGAGTCAGAGGGCAGCGAGGAGAGAAAACTGAGTCCTGCCCTTAGAAAGAGAGCACAACAAACAGCCCCTGGGGAGATACAGCACAGAAGCAGTGGTTTGAAAACGCTGGTATGTTGAAGGGAGATTTGTTTACTAATCTTAGAGAGATCAGACATCTCAGAAAGTGTGCTGGAGAGGCAGGGATCCTTGGAAGACTTCCCCAAGAACTAAAGAGCTAGTGGTCACCATTTCCCTCCTCTGCCCCCCACCCTATACACACGAACATCCGTTGGAACCAGCACCAGCCAATGCTCTCCACTTCACTTGTTAACAACACCCTGCCCCCACATTCCCTTGTACACAGGCCACCTCCAGCCAGGTCTCCTTTCCAGGTCTCCTCCCACAGCACACCCCTGCAAACCTTACTAACACTGTGCATCCCAACCCCGCATTCTCCCAAGGACTCGCCCTTCTAGTCCTGAAACAAGGTTTTCTAAAGTGCTCCAGGTCCCCTCCCACAGCAGACCTGTACAAACGCTGCTAACACTGTGCACCACACACCAGCATTCTCTGGCGGACCTGCCTGCTCCAATACAACCTTGGTTACAGCCCATCCAAAGTGGTGCCACAAGCCTGGCAGTATGCAAGCAGCCTTGACAGGGGCCAGCACCACCCCAAAGTGACTCCTACCTTGAGGGGAAGGGAACATAACTACACACACCAGTCTAACTGTGGCCCCAGAAGTGGGCTGGGGGCAGACATCTGGTCTGACTGCAGGTCCCACTCACAAATGAACACTTCTCAGGGTACAACACAGAGAAAGTGCCCTACAGCTCAGTGTTACTGAAATCTCTTGCAAATGCCTGGTTTGACTCAACTCCAGTCCAAGGTGGCCCCAGACTGGCCCACTAACAACACAAGGACAAAACCCTGGCCAAAAGAGGCAAAAACAGCCACTGCAGACAACTGGACTGAAGGCAAAAGTGGCTCTGCCACAACAGCAGGGTGCACATAACACACATGGGAGACACTTCTAAAGTGCCAAGTTCAACAAGGGACACTGCACTTCAGGGCACTTTAGGATCTCTTCTTCATAAGGCCACTACTTTTAAGAGCAGGAGACATAGCTGACTTTCCTAACACATAGAAAGAGAGAGTTAGACAAAATGAGGAGACAGAGGAATATGTCCCAAATGAAAGAAACAGGATAAATTCACAGTAAGAGAACTAAATGAAATAGAAATAAGTAACATGTCTAACAGAGAGTTCAAAATAATGGTCATAAAGATATTCAGGGGACTTGAGAAAAGAGTGAAGGATGTCAGTGAGACTCTCGACAAACAGACAAAAACTGTAAAGAAGAACCAATCAGAGATGAAGAACTCAATAACTGAAATTAAAAATATACTAGATGGAATAAATAGCAGACTAGAGGAAGCAGAAGAATGGATCAGTGACCTGGATGACAGAGTAATGAAAAGCGATCAAACTGAGCAGGTGAGAGGGAAAAAAATAATAATAATAATAAATGAAAACAGTCCTAAGGAACTCAGCAACACCACCAAGCATAATAACATTTGTAGTATAGGAATCCCAAAAGGAGAAGAAAGAGAAAAGGGGGCATAAAAATTACTTAAAAAAATAACAGCTGAAAACTTCATGAGCCTAGGGAAGGAAACAGAAATCCAGATCCAAGAAGCACAAAAAGCCTCCAACAAAATCAACCCAAGGAAGTCCACACCAACTTATATAGTAATTAAAATGTCAAAACATAGTGACATCAAGAGAGAATTTTAAAAGTAGCAAGAGAAAAGAAAACAGTTACATACAAGAGAAACCCCATAAGGCTATATGCTGATTTGTCAGCAGAAACTGCAGGACAGAAGAAAGTGGCATGATATATTCAGAACACTGAAAGAAAAAAACCTGCAGCCAAGAATATTCTATCCAGCAAGACTATCATTCAGAATAGGAGAGATAAAGAGTCTCTCACACAAACAAAAGTTAAAGGAATTCATGACCTACAAGAAATGTTAAAGGAGATTCTTTGAGTGGAAAAGAAAGACCATAAGTAGGAGTAAGAAAAGGAGGAAGCACAAAAGCAGTAAAATTAGATATATTTATAAAAGTCAAAGGATTCGCAAAATGAAAGGATGTAAAGTATGACACCATATATGTGAAATGTAGGGGGAGAGGAGTAAAGAATGGATTCAAGCTTAAGCAACCATTAATTTAATAAAGACTGCTATATGCATAAGATATTATATACAAACTTAATGGTAACCACAAATCAAAACCAGTAATAAATATACAAAAAATAAAGAGAAAGGAATCCAAGTCTATCACTAAAGAAAGCCAGCAAACCATGAGAGAGAAGAGCAAGAGAAGAAAGGAACAGAGAGGAACTACAAAAACTACCATAAAAAAATAAGTAACAAATGGCAATAAGTACATATTTATCAAAAATTACTTTGAATGTAAATAGACTAAGGGCTCTAATCAAAAGACACAGGGTGACAGATGGATAAGAAAGCAGGACTCACCTATATGCAGTCTATAAGAGACTCATTTCAGAACTAAAGATGCATAAAGATTGAAAGTGAGGGAATGGAAAACAATTTATCATGCAAATGGAAGGGAAAAGAAAGCTGAGGTGGCAATACTTATATCAGACAAAACAGACTTTAAAACAAAGACTGTAACAATAGACAAAGGACTATAATAATCATACAGGGAACAATCCAACAAGAAGACATAACAATTGTAAATAATTATGCTTCCAACATGGGAACACCCAATACATGAAGCAGCTAATAACAAACATAAAGGAAGTAATCAATAGAATACAAAAATAGTACAAGACTTTAACACCCCACTTACATCAAAGAACACATCATCCAAACAGAAAATCCACAAAGAAACAGTGGCTTTGAATGACACAATGGACCAAATGGATCTAACAGATATATTCAGAACATTCCATCCTGAAACAGCAGAATACATACTCTTTCAAGTACACATGGAACATTCTTCAGAACAGATCATGTATTAGCCCACAAAACAAGTCTCAACAAATTCAAAAAGACTGAAATCATACCATGCATCTTTTCCTACCACAAAGCCATGAAACCAGAAATCAACAACAAGAAAAAGTTTGGAAAGAACAAATACATGGAGGTTTAATAACATGCTACTAAACAATGAATAGGTCAACCAAAAAATCAAAGAGGAAGTGAAAAAATACATGGAGACAAATGAAAATGAAAATACAACAGAACAAAATCTTTGGGTTGCTGCAAAAGCTATTCCAAGAAGGAAGTTTATAGCAATACAGGCCTACCTCAAAAAGCAAGAAAAATCTCAAATAAACAACCCAACCTTAAACCTAAAGGAGCTAGAAAAAGAACAAACAAAATCCAAAACCAGTAGAGGGAAGAAAATAATAAACATTAGGACAGAAATAAAATAGAAACTAAGAAAACAACAGAAATTGCTTAAAAAAAAAAAAAGGATTTATTTATTTGAGAGAGTGAGTGTGTATGGGGGGGGAGGGCAGAGGGAGAGGAAGACAATTTCAAACAGGCTCTATGCTCAGTACAGAGCCTGACATGGGGCTCAATCTCACAACCTTGAGATCACAACCTGAGATGAAACCAAGAGTCAGACACTTATCAACTGCGCCACCCAGGCACCCCAACAATAGAACATCTCACTGAAATCAGGAACTGGTTACTTGAAAGGATGAACAAAATTGATAAACCCCTTAGCCAGACTCATCAAAAAGAGAGAGAAAAAAGGTGAGGGGTACTCAAACAAAATCAGAAATGAATGAGGAGAATAACAACTGACAACACAGAAATACAAAGGTTTATCAGAGAATATTATGAAAAATTATATGTCAACAAATTGGACAACCCAGGAGAAATGGATAAATTCCTAGAAACATAACCTCCCAAAACTGAAGCAAGAAGAAATAAAAAATTTGAACAGACCAATTACCAGCAATGAAATTGAATCAGTAATCAAAAAACTCCCAACAAACCTAATTACAGGACCAGACAGCTTCATAGGTGACTTCTACCAAACATTTGAAGAGAGGTTAATATCTATTCTTTTGAAACTATTCCAAAAAAAGAAGAGGAAAGAAGGTTCCAAATTCATTCTATGAGGCCAACATTACCCTAATACTAAAACCAGATAAAGACACTACAAAAAAAAAAAAATGAACTACAGGCCATTATCTCTGTGACAGAACACAGATGCAAAAATTCTCAACAAAATATTAGCAAACAGAATTCAACAATACATTAAAAAAAATCATTCACCACAATCAAGTGGGATTTATTCCTAGGATGTTAGGGTGGTTCAATATTCGCAAATCAATGTGATACATCACACCAACAAGAGAAAGGATAAAAACTGTATATTCATTTCAATAGATGCAGAAAAAGCATTTGACAAAGTACAACATCGATGTACGATAAAAAGCCCTCAACAAAGTAGGTTTAGAGGGAACACACCTCAATATAACTAAAGCCGTATATGAAAAATCCACAGCTAACAACGTCACACTCAACTGTGAAAAATGGAGATTTCCCCTAAAATCAAGAACAAGACAAGATGTCCACTGTTATTACTTTTATTCAACATACTACTTGTAAGTCCTAGCCACAGCAATTCAGACAAAAATAAATAAATAGAAGGCATCCAAAGGCATAAGAAGAACTTCTATTATTTGCAGATGACATGATACTATATATAGAAAAACCCTGGAGCTCCTGTGTGGCTCAGTGGGTTAAGCATCTGGCTCTAGGTTTCGGTTCAGGTCATGGTCTCAGGGTTGTGGGATCCAGCCCCATGTTGGGCTGCACACTCAGCAGAGTCCGCTCGAGATTCTCTCCCTCTCCCTCCCCCTTTGTCCCACCCCTCTGCTTGCTGCACACGCACATGCTCTCTCTCTAATAAATAAAGTCTTTTTTTTAAAAAAAGAAAGAAAAACCTAAAGATTCCACCAAAAAACTGCTAGAACTGATAAATTCAGTAAGCTCACAGGATACGAAATCGATGTACAGAAATCTGTTGTATTTCTATTTCACTAATAATGAAGGAGCAAAAAAAGAAATTAAGAAAACAATTCCATTTACAACTGCACCAAAAATAATAAAATATCTACGAATAACCATAACCAAGAAAGTGAAAGATCTATACTCTGCAAACTAAAAACACCAATGAAAGAAACTGAAGATGACACAAACAAATGGAAAGATATTTCATGCTCATGAATTGGAAGAACAAATACTGTTAAAATGTCCATACTAACCAAAGTAATCTACAGATTTAATGCAATCCCTATCAAAATACCAACAGTATTTTTCACAAAACTAGAACAAACAATCCTAAAATTTGTATGGAACCACAAAGACCCCAAATAGCCAAAGCAATCTTGGAAAAGAAGAACAAAACTGGAGCCATCACAATCTCAAATTTCAAAATATACTACCAAAGCTGTAGTAATTGAAACAGTATGGTGCTGGCACAAAATCTGACATATAGATTAATGGAACAGAAGAGAGATCCCAGAAATAAGCCCACAATTATATGGTCAATTAATCTTCAATAAAGAAGGCAAGAATATGCAATGGGAAAAAGACAGTCTCTTCAACAAATGGTGCTGGGAAAACTGGACAGTACATGCATAAGAATGAAGCTGGACCACTTTCTTACACCATATACAAAAATAAACTCAAAATGGATTAAATGTGAAATGTGAAATCATAAAAATCCTGCAAGAGAGGACAGGCAGTAATTTCTCTGACATCGGCTATAGCAACATCTTCCTAGATATGTCTCTTGAGGCAAGAAAAACAAAAGCAAAAATAAACTATTGAGACTACATCAAAATAAAAAGCTTCTCTACAGCAAAGGAAACAATCAACAAAATTAAGACAACCTACTGAATGAGGGGCGCCTGGGTGGCACAGCGGTTAAGCGTCTGCCTTCGGCTCAGGGCGTGATCACGGCGTTCTGGGATCGAGCCCCACATCAGGCTCCTCCGCTGGAAGCCTGCTTCTTCCTCTCCCACTCCCCCTGCTTGTGTTCCCTCTCTCACTGGCTGTCTCTATCTCTGTTGAATAAATAAATAAAATCTTTAAAAAAATAAAAAATAAATAAAAAAAAAAAGACAACCTACTGAATGGGAGAAGATATTTGCAAATGATATATCCAATAAGGGTTAATATCCAAAATATACAAAGAATTTACACAATTCAACACCAAAAAATAATCCAATTAAAAATGGACAGGAAACATAAACAGATGTTCTCCAAAGAACACACACAGGTGGACAAAAGATACATGAAAAGATGTTCAACATCACTCATCATAGGGGAAAATGCAAATCAAAACCAGAATGAGATACCAACTCACACCTGTCAGGATGACTAAAATAAAAAACAGAAGAAACTACATGTGTTAGCAAGGATGTGGAGAAATAGGAACCTTGTGCACTGTGGTAGGAATGCAAACTGGTGTAGCCACTTGGAAAAACAGTATGGAGGTTCCTCAGAAAAGTAAAAATAGAATTACTATATGATCCAGTAATTCCTCTCCTGGGTACTTACCCAAAGAATGCAGAAACTCTAATTTGAAAAGATATACGCACCCCTATGTTTACTGCAGCATTATTTACAATAGCCAAATTACAGAAGCAGCCCAAGTGTCCAACAATAGATGAATGGATAAAGATGATGTGATAGGGGAGCCTAGGTGGCTCAGTCGTTAAGTGTCTGCCTTCGGCTCAGGGCGTGATCCCGGCGTTCTGGGATCGAGCCCCACATCAGGCTCCTTGGCTGGGAGCCTGCTTCTTCCTCTCCCACTCCCCCTGCTTGTGTTCCCTCTCTCGCTGGCTGTTTCTCTCTCTGTCAAATAAATAAATAAAATCTTAAAAAAAAATTATTTGATACACACACACACACACACACACACACACACACACACACACTGGAATATTACTCAACCATAAAAAAGAATAAAATCTTCCCATGTTCAACAACATGGATGGAGTTAGAGAGTATAATCTACGGTATACACGCACACACATACACACACATATATATGGTCAATAAAAATAAAATAATACTTTAAAAGGGAAGAGAGGGGAAGCATTTTATAATTAATCAAGACAATATCAGCAGGCTCTATGTTGTACAACAAAAGGGCGTGGTTTTCATTTCTCTTGTTCTTTCAAGGGGATCTTCTCAAAGGATCTGCTGACCAAAAAACTCATGTGTGAGAGTTTGAGCCCAAGATTAAAACCAAAGAGCCAACTCCTTCTCAGTGTTTATAAACTATTGATATTTATAAATTCCTTTGTCACTCTAATAATTCCCCCAAGAGATTTGCTGCCAGGGACACATCTAACATTAAGGGTCACTGATTGTCTCCCAGTAATTCTCTATGTTCCATTCTGCTATTTCATTTCCCTCTATTGCAGCAATGTCATTAGAAACCATTATATACCTAAATGAGGCAGTTTTTCCTTTTTCACAGTCCATCCAGACTTATATTCAAGACTTAACATACGGACCTCCACCGTGACTGAAATATCACTGTATTCCATATGCTTTGCTTTATAAGAATAAGAGAAAGTATCTTAGAAGTAAGAAGACAAAAAGTTCTTTATAGTTTCTTTTTTTTTTAATATTTTATTTATTTATTTGAGAGAGACAGCATAAGTGAATGGGGCAGAGGGAGAGGGAGAGGCAGACTCCCCACTGAGCAGGGAGCCTGACTTGGGCCTCTATCCGTGGGATCATCATGACCTGAACCAAAGGCAGATGCTTAACTAACTGAGCCACCCAGGTGCCCCTTTACAGTTTCTTTTACTGTCTAACTGGACTAACCTTCACCTTTATGAAATAAACTCACTCTGTCTACCTAAATCAAGTATTGGTTATTCAGTCTCTATCTATGCCTGTGACTTTGGCAGGCAAAGCAAGTTAGGGATCTACATGGGTTTCATATATGCCTCTCAAATTCGAAACACACACACACACACACACACACACCACATTTACATACCAAACATTGCTGTGAATTAATCCTTAAACTGACAATATCCTTCAAAACCGTCACCTAGGGGTGCCTGGGTGGCACAGCGGTTAAGCGTCTGCCTTCGGCTCAGGGCGTGATCCCGGCGTTATGGGATCGAGCCCCACATCAGGCTCCTCTGCTATGAGCCTGCTTCTTCCTCTCCCACTCCCCCTGCTTGTGTTCCCTCTCTTGCTGGCTGTCTCTATCTCTGTCAAATAAATAAATAACATCTTAAAAAAAAAAAAAAACCTAAAGATCACTTCTTCCATGCTTTTCAAATTAACATCTTAAATAAAACTGCTAATAGACAAAATTTCCCACATCACAAGACATTTCATTGCCAAGATCTTGGTTTTACTCCTTTATATTCTCATGAAGATACACCATAAGACTTACTAAACCATGTCTGGATTTCCAAATACACAGTCTTTCGATTTAACATACTGCGGGAAAACTTCTGATGAGAATTTCCCCAAGCCCCTAAATGTGCCTAGTGTTCAGAAAGAAACATTAGACCTCAGAGAAATTCACCAAGAAGCTAGACAACTGTGGCCCCCTGTTGGGTAAAGATCCAACTCTCAGTCCTTTGAGAAGATTTGATCAATTACTCCAGGAGCTAAGAGCTGCCAAGAAAATCTATTTAACTCCTTCCTCTCAATGAGAAAGCTGATGACAGCCTTTCCTAAATTAAAATTTGAAAATGTCCAAAAATGCCCTGTTACTTAATGAGTTTCTACCATACGGCAACAGAAAAGCTTATTCATAAAGCTGCCACCTGTGCCAGATGCTGTGCTAGCCATTACAAGTCAGAGTCTGTAGGGATACTTACGTGCGAAAACAAACCTGCACATAATTCACCCCATCGAAATATCAAAAACATAATTTAAATGCTACAGAATAGAATGAACAAAATAATAAAATCCATTTCATTTAAACTTAAATAAGCACATTAAGCCAAGAAAATAAAAAATTAGCATGTTAATGAAACCTAGAATTTATATAAAATCTATTCTTATTTTTCCTGAAACCTATTGCCCCACTTTCACTGCCCAGTATTCAATGTCTTTCTGCTCCCACCACACACTATCCACCCTAAATCTCATTTCAGGAAAAACCTATTATTAGTCATTTGCACTTTATTCATGATTTTAAGGTAATATATGACCTGTCCCAGGAATATTTACTTTTAAGTTTTACCTCTATGGTAAGATATAGTAAACTATGAATGACAAGTTTTATAAAGGATGTTAAATTATTTCCAAAAGTTTGTGAATTTTTATTATCCCTGATACTTAACCTTTTAGGCAAATATTTTTTAAATGACCTACTGAGAATCATAATTCTGATATGCTAAAATGTGTATATTTGAATTTTGAAACCCATGTCTACTTTTATAAAAAAATATTGCTATTCTCAGTTGAATGGCATACAAGTACTTGTCTGTGATGATTTACCTAAAATGGTCATATTGTGGCACTAAGGAGACTTACTGAATGAACACCTACTCCATAGTCTGGGTATTGATCAATTTTCACAGGTGCTGATCACAGGAAAAAAAATTAGAAAAATGAAAGAATATGGGATGACTATTCCCATCTGGGAAAAAAAATACAGTGATATCTACCTTTTATCACATTTCGATAAGAAGGAAAGCAAATCACTATAAAGGTATTGGGTACATATCTAGTTTCAACTCCCATTACATTCCAGCATACACTGGGGCTCCAACTGCTCTAGACCCTTTGAATCTCTTCCTCATAATCCCATGTTATAATCTAGTCAACAAATACCCTTGTTCACAAATGAGTTACTCTTTAGCTTTAAGGTCAGAACTTTCCAACATTCCCTACTCTATCCATGTAAAGGGAAGAGCAAATAATTCTCATTGTGGCTTACTATGTTCCAGGCACCATGCCACTTGCTCTACTTGTAATACCTCATTTAATCTTCACAATTATTCTATGACCTAGATTTTATCCACCACCTTATTTTAGATGTGCAAACTCAAAAATCATAGATGGATGAATCAGGATCTGAATCCCAGGCAGTCTGACTTCAAAGTCCAACTTCCTTTCCCCCTCCAAAAGCTCTATTTAATTAAATGGGTAAACATCTCAAGCATAGATTTGTTTGTAGAAAATTTTAATCCGGGTCATCTAGAACTGCAGAACCAAATTCTCAAACTTGAATAAGAGATCATCCTTTGAACTACGTGAACTAAGTGAAAAGCCAAAGTGAAATAAATTTTGAAAGAAAAAGAAAAATTTTTAAAAGACAAATATTTCTAGTAGACTACCATACGTATTACACAAGCCTTAAATCACCTCCTCCCTACCTTTTGATTTGCAGAAAATATCAAATGCTTTCCAGATCCCTACTTAGCACCGTCTCATGCTCTCTGGTAATGCCTTTATCTGTGTTCAAAAATATATTTAAACACACGCAGAAGGAGCTTGGCATGTAGGTGTACCCCTAAAGCAGCAGGCATCTAACATGTGCTAAAATACCCTGCCTGTAAGCAGACAGGGCTCGAGTTGATATTGTCTTCCAAAACAAACAAACAAACCCCCGCTACATTATGGAGCACAATGATTGCCAACACTGCCTGCGAATATCTGTTCCAAACGGAATTCACCACCTGCTGGGTGCTGATTCAAAACACCGCTTCCCCCAGCACCTCATCTCCTTCTGCAATTTCTCCTCAGGAAGTTCTTTCATGGCACAGATTTTGACAAGGTGGCTGATTTTCCCAGTGCGTTCAGATGCTCTGTGACAAGTCATCAGAAACTTTAAAGCCCCACCACCCCTCCTTTTACAAAGTCATTAGATGTGCCAACTCCGAAGTTCGTCTGAGTGAGGTCTATGATAACAACTTGGCGGCCATGTTCATCTGGAAGCATTCCTCCTGGTGGGGCACCGCAGGAACACTGGGCTTCCTGCAGCCTGCTCCTCGGGGGCTGGGGGAACCTGAAGCAGCTGTGGAAGGCATGTAACTGTGTCAGCTCTCTAGGGAAGCTGGGTCTTGTCCAATTTTCACAGATAAGGCTATTCCTGTCTGCAGGCAGGATTTAACAACCACAGAGAAGGCTGAGAGACTTGACTTAAGGTCAACTAGACAAAACACAGAGCGGCCGTAAGAGAAATGGTGGGATTTCAGGTATAGCAATAAGGCTCCCATCACCCAATATTCCCTATGGGTAAATATTTCCAATTACACAATTCATGTATCACTCCCTGGTACTTATTTAAGCTAGCTTTCCCAGGAAAAGGTGGCTCTTGATGCCATCAATCTCTCAAACATGAGTGGGAAGTGAATTTTCTGTTCTCCCAGACAGTGTTTAAAACAAGGGGAAGGGTACCCTGAAAGTAGACCAATCAGAGGGTGTGGAAGGTGTGCAACAAGAGGCTGGTGCACCCAGAGGCAAGACCTCCCCTGCCTCACAGGGAGTATCCCTGACACCGGCTGATTCTCAGTTACTCAGGGATTAATGATCCCAACAGGTTGATCTAGGCCCCTGGCTTTTTCCCGTTCTCACTGCTTGCCCATGGCATGTCTAACATATAGTCCAAAATGCAAATACACAGAGTTGAATTTTAAAGTAATCATTTTTGCTTTAGAATTCCCCTAAGAGGAAGAATGAACAGGAAATTTAAAAATTATTAATTAAAATAACATTTGGAAATTACCTATAGATATCCTACCTCCCTTCATTTTGGGTTTCGAGTTAAGACAGCAAGTGGTCATATATGGAATGTGAGGTGATACTGACAACAAAAAATATAAGTAAAAAAAATTTTTTTAAATAAGTCTATATAGAAGCAGTGTTGTTTTCAGGGGAGGAGCAGTCTCTTCAGTCACAGAGACCAGTGCTGAGTCCCAAGTCACCACTCTCTTGCTAGATGTATGACCACAAGATGCTTTACCTCTCAAAATTCAGCCCCCTGATTTGTAAAATGAGGATGAAACCTGACTACATAAAATTGTTGGGAAGAGTAAAGTACAAGCTACTCCATGTACTTAGCACAATGCCTTGCATATTGTAAGTATTCAATAAATATTAACTTTTATAATATTTATATTATCTTCATGAAGAGTATCTCCCTTTCAAAATCTTTTAAGTAAATCAATTTTAATTTTGTTAGCATGATAACAATCAAGTAGTTTTGTAACAAGAGAATGTTTTTCTAGAGATACATATCGAAGAGGGGCAAATCGGCATGATGTCATTTTGAGTTTACTTTAAGTTACTACAGCAGAAAAGGAGGGCTAGTAAAGCAAGTGTGGCAAAATTGATTTCTGTTGAAACTGGGGGACAGGCCTATGAGTTCATTACACTAATCTCTCCACTTCTGTGAATGTTTGAAAACCTTCATAATTAAAAGGTTAAAAGAATCAATTGGTCCATCAATATATATTTATTAAGAATCCTCCAGGAGCCCAATATAGAACTGGTGACATGAGATAACAGTTAACCATTGCTTAAAAAGAAAAACCAGGCAGGCATCAACTTTCCCTTTCTGGCATGTTGCCAGGAATCCAAGAACAAGGAAAGGAAAGGGCTGTGATCTGTGAATAGGGATTTCCCAGCATCCGCAATAGTGCTTATGCACACGACTCATCAGGAGAGCCCAGCAGCAGTTCTCAGACAGGGTTCCTCATTTGAACCAGAGAATAAAAAAATGATCTGAATGACTATTTTTCTCATTCCTCCCAATAGAGAACCAGTATCCTTCTGGAGGCATCAGAGAGAAGTTAATCCGTGATATATAATGAATGCCTTAGGGCAGGAAGGCTGAATTCTCATGCAGAACCCCAACTGCAGAAGGCTGCTAGAACCTCCACGCAGAACCCTCTTGCTCTTAGTTTATTTATTCATATTGCTAGTAACCTTGATGCTCTTGTCTCAAGCATATTGGAAACAGCAAATCAGAAGGTAGGAATCTCTAGAGCAGAAGAGTGATCACAGGAGAGAAATTTAAAAGTTTATTAAAAATGCACTCAGTGAACCAAAAAAGCAGAGCAGCCGGGCCTCCTAATTAGAGGCAAGTAGCTCTAAAAGCCTTAAGAGTCCATTTATACCTTTTATACTGGAAGTTAATATTTACTGAGTACTTACAATATTCAGTACTCACAAGGAGTTACATGCTTCTAACAATGATCCTCCAAGTCCCCCAAAACTCTTAAATTCTATTCAATGTACTCTCCCACAGACAGGGACTAAACCTTCAGAGTTCTACTGCTCCATGGGATGATACTGGGCAACTTTTATTCCCTTCTTTATATTTGTGAATTTTCAAAAACTTCTATAATAACTGTGTATTACCTTTGTAAGTAGACCAAAATATCTTTTAAAGATACTTAATTTTACGAAAATTTCATCCCAGGTGACATAAGTTTTAAACATTTTAAATCACTCCACAGTGATCCATTCTCCGAAGTCCACAGACAGGTATGCATCTTACAATTATTGTCCTCGGTGTTAAGGAAAATGTGATCAAAATGGTGAGAAGAAAACTTGTAGCAAAAAAAAAAAAAAAAAAATCAAAATAAGTGTTAACGGACGTCTATCAAACAAGAGGAGTAAGTTTTCATGAGAGGGGGAGAGGGATCAGGCTTGACCTTGAAGGGCAGAGGCAGGTAGAGGTAGCAGGAACAGGCCAAAGGACCCAGGATCCTCAAAGAAAGAAAGGGGAGAAGGGTTGCAATTTTCACACCAGGCAGTAAAAAAACCACTGTAAGTTCCTAGAAAAGGTGACAATTCTTCTTCATTCTTTCCAGTTAATAAACACTGATAAAAACATATTACTTACATCATGAAAAGTACTGTTCTAAGTGCAAGGAGGGATACAGAGACCTACCAAACGCAGATCCTACCCTCAAGTGGCTTATTAATAAAGTATCATTACAACATATAAACACAAGATGGAAATCAGTAAGTACCAGAAGAGAAGGCAACGGACCTCAGCAGATGAGCAATGAACAGTCCAGCAGAGGAGACAAAGAGTCTTCAGGGAGAAGGTAAAATAATGAAAACAGTATTTTTGGAAGATTACTGGAATAATGTCTACCATCTATTAGTGACTCATCAAGTTAAGGGTGATCCAACTATATTTCTCATCGAATACGGACACTAACTCTGCCACATAGGCAATTAGGTCCATTTTACAGATGAGGAAACTGACACTCAAGAGATGAAATCATTTGTCCAAGGTCATGCAGGATATGTCAGGGCTAAGATTCAAACACAGGTCTCCATGATTCCAAACCCAACTTACTTCTAGAATGCTGTTACACACAATCAGTCTAGTGAGAAACACATTTACTTAATTCAACTATTCAATATACCATCTTAACAGAACTTAACAGGCATTTCTATTCCTAGTCTTGTAAGAATTCCTCCCTGGCCAAACCCATTCACTACTTCCTGACAGCACTATTTTGCTGTCCCCACTAACTCAAGTATTTCCTTTGACTAAAGACAATGGTTATGTTAATTTGATTAAGTAGGGGTATTTCTCATGAAATGGAAGTACATCTTAAAGAAACCAAATAACCAAAATAGCAAATCTGAGAAGATAAATATAATTTGTTCTGTGTGAACAAACAATAAGAAGTTTAGCCGAATATAGATTTTCCTGGGGCAGATAAGACAGACCAGAGGTGGAGAAATTAGCTATGAGGCTACCATTGTGATTTAGGTGTGTCGTAGAACAAGCCAAGCATAGGAATAAAAGAAAAGAGAAAGGGGTGAATCCACAAGATATTTTTTACGGAAGATACAGTAAGACTATAATCAATACTCTGCCATGCAGAGGAATAAATACAAAATAAAAGGCTCTGCCTACATAAAGATTTATAAAGTCAAGATGTACACTCATGAAAACATCTAGAGAGAAAGAAAATATATAGTTATGCACTCAATCATGTCCAATCATCAGAGAAAGGGGGGAAGGGGAATGTAAACCAATCACTGGAACTTAGAGCCTCAAAAGCCAGAGAGGACTGTGATGGCCAGGAGAGGAATAAAAAGTATGAATTCCAAGCACAGGGAACACCACAGACCTACAATTCCATAGAAGAGTAATTCTAAGTAATGATCAGAAGACTCAAAGAAGTTCAGAACTGGAAGGATTCTCAGAGATCATGTGTCTGCTTTCTTGTTTAATTTTTTAAATAGACTTGATTTTTTAGGGAAGTTTTAGGTTCACAGCAAAACTGAGCAGAAGGTACAGAGATTTCCCATCTCCCTTTGCCCCCACACATGCATAGCCTCCTCCCGTTATCAACATCCCCCACCACAGCGATACAGTTGTTACAACTGATGAGCCTCCATCATATAAAGCCAGTACACTGAAGTGCCCTGCCCAAGATCACAGGGCCAGATGCAGAGGTAGGGCCAAAATGCTTAAGTCCCAATCCTATATCCTTCCCAAATAAACCACAACGCATCCAGTGAAGCACACATGGCCAAGTACAGATTCCCATCATTCATCCCATAGGATACCAAATTTCAACCCGGTCTGTACAAGTAACTACTGTCATGTACCAAAACAACTTAACTTTCTTTCGGGAGTAGAGAGAACTCTGCTTTTCTCTGGGATATCTTCGGCATTGTTAGCATCAATGTCTATCGTCTAGACTCTACATGTTAATCACTGTGTCCCACAGTTTCTCTGTATTATGCAATTATGAAGGGAATACTACAACCAATCAAACACAGTATCCATCTACAGACTGAAACTGATTTTTTTTTCAGATCTATGGAGATGTTTTCACTCATAGAAATCCATAACAGATCTTTGCCTATATGAAGAGATTTCCCACAGTATTTTAAAGTGATTATCTAAAGGTTAATAATCCAATATTGACTGGTCCATCATTTGAAACAGGGCAGCTGCATATGCTGATGATGAGCGAAGTCTGCTCTGTGTACAGCAGTGCGCTTCCCCAATGATATTTTAGTTGGATTAAGGGAAGTTTCTCAAGGGCAGGGCCTCCTAACTTCTATTGCTCTTCTGTCTTTCACAAAGACATGAAAAATACAGAGTATACAGTAGATACTCTCTCTCTCTCTCTCTGTATATATATATATACACCTGTGAATAAAAGAATTTGAATTATAATAATGATTGTATCCTGAAGAGTCAAAAGTTGAAAAAGAAAAAAAGGAAAATAGGGGCAGCTGGGTTAAGCGTCGGTTAAGCGTCCAACTCTTGATCTTGGCTCAGGTCTTGATCTCAGGGTCCTGAGCTCAAGCCCAGCATGGGGCTCCATGCTGGGTGTGGAGCTTACTTAAAAAAAAAAAAAAAAAAAAAAAAGGAAAATAAACTCTGCTTATAAAGATAGAAGACTAAGATACGTTTCTTGTTTCTTCTTCGGAAAACTATCAGAAGCACTGAAGTTTCTCCCTACATACTAAAGAGAAAAAAATAATCTCCCTCAACACATCAAAACATACAGAGCTTGAGCTCCTATGCCAAATACAAATATAATGAGAATTGTCACAACCTACCTTCCCACTGAATTCACAAAACAGAATTAATAATCTTCAAGGAAACATCAATATGTTCTTTCCTTCCACCAGGAAATTAACTATACCACTCCTTCTGGTAGATCATCTCGCATCTTCAGGTAATGAGAAATCTTTAGGGTCTGTCCGCTCCAGGGTCTGAGACCATGGAGAAGATACACTCATGTCAATTTCCAAAATCACCATGAAGAGCACTGATATTTCCCATTAGTCACTGGCATTATTTGAATAAAACATACTCCTTTTCAGACACAATGCACTTTTCAGTTATATGCAACTATTTAACTGCCTAACCCCCCTGATTTTTCCAAGATGCCTTCATGTACATTTCTTCACTTCCTGCAATCAAAAAAGAAAAGGCTAATTTCTCCTCAAATTTACTTACAGAAATGTTGCTAACCAAATATAAAAATATGATAAAGTAATTAAACGTAAAAGTGACAGAGAAGATCTGTCAAAAATGATACACTGTCACTGAAGATTCTCTGAATCTCTAATTAATCTGGGTCACTCTACAATTTCCTGAAGGGTTCGGAATCTGAAGTGTTCATAGTAACCCTCTGGGGAGCTTGTAAAAATGCAGATTCCTGGGCTCCTCCCCCTGCTATGGGTAGTTAAAGCTACTGAGGGGTTCGAAAATGTTCATTCAAGGATCTCAACATCAGAGATGAGCGGTCTGCATACCTTAAGTATGCCGGACCCCTAGTTTTGTGTCAAATGTTAAATCTGAATGAAATTTCACACACACACACACTCAATCTCTCTTTCTCTCTCTCTCTCCTACCTTGTGGCCATGGGGGCGGGAGTGTGTCCACCAGGTGTTCACTTGAAAAGCTTATTCAAATCTGGATTACAAGAGTAGTTAATTCGGATATTCTTACCAGACTCTAAAGACCACGATCTTGACATCATTAACCACATTCCAAAAGAACCAAAGCACCAGTAAGTGGCACTCTTTTAGGAAGTAATTACCAGAAGCTACTCTTATCTCAGACTTTGCTTTAGGGGAGGAAGACCTGACTATACAAAAAGAGTCAGAAGTTGCAGTCAGTGTCTCAACATTTTAAAAATTCTGTATAGTTTGCTGGAGCTGAGATGAAACATTTATCCTTCTCTTGCAACCACTTTGGTTTCCAGGGGACTGACTTACAGCTGAGGCAGGCTGACGAGAGGTACATCCGTTAGACACACACACAACACACACCAAAGTTAACTGAAAAATTTCAAAGTGCCTTTTTATGCCTTTAACTCAAAGACGAACACATTTCAAGGTGACCCAATCCTCAAGTGACAGACAGTGTTTTAAAACGGCCAGAGCTCTCCACTTAAACAATTTCTAGTGACATGTTTAAATCGCATCCTCAAGGGCTCTATCTGCTGTCCTATTTACTAGTCTTTCTTTCCTGGCAGAGGCATCCCATTTTAAGTGAGTGCTTGAAGTTCATCTTCCTTCCTAACAATTAAAATCTACAGGGCTTAGATGCTTAAAAAATTTTTTTAACTTAGGAGGCACCATGGAGGACTTTCAATTATTTAATTATATGACCAACCCCAATTATTACTTTAGCTTTTTTTTTTTCTATTTATCAGAACAGTAGCAGAATAATAAAAGACAACCTCAACACTCACGTTCACAAAGAGTAGAAGACATATAAGGTAAAAATCAAAACACTCATAAAAGGATGCGCAATTTAAAATCTAAAAATGCACATAACTGTTATATTGACTGTGTCTGCATTTCATACACAGAAGATGAAGGACTGTTTTTTTTCTTCACTAAAATATTACTCTCAGCCATTATAAGAGAATGAGAAGATTACACTAGAAATCTAAAAACTGGGCTCCTGTAGTTAACGAAACACGCCACGCTGGTTTTACTCAGTCCCTCTGCAGAAACTACTCCCTGTCAAAGATATCCTTTACCCAAAAACCTACCCTGAACTGTCTGTGAATTCCTCTCTATCCCTGCAATCTGACTACTTCTCTGTGATGATTTATAGGCCTATCTCCCTTGGCGGACTGGGAGCTCCAGGGAGAGCAGAGAACAGGTAATGCTTACTTTGACATCCCAGCCATTACCAGAAGCATCCAGGAACAAGTGCCAGGAACAGCAGGCACTCCACGTAGTTTGTTTTTTAAAAACTGTAGAAGTTTATAATATATAAAAAAAAATTATTCTGGTCCCCACTTCCCTTTCCCTTTCTTACCATTGTTTGGGGAGAGAGGTGGGGGGGGAGGTTTCATAATAGAGAGCAAGGTTTCATTATAATGAAGTAAGGTTTTCATTATAGAGAGATATAGATAGATGATAAGTAGATATAGAAGTAAGTGTGTGTGTGTGTGTGTGTGTAATACATACATTCTCTAGCCCTGCCAAGTGGGAGGCTTGGGAACAGACACTCCACTTACCATGAGCATACCAACAGCCCAGATCTGGCTTCTAAATACCATTATCCAGCAAAAGAAACACTCCTTGGAGAAATGGCTGGCTCTGGTGCTAGGGCAGGGAAAGTATAAAATAAGCCTGGAATAACCTGTGAAGCCAGAAAATGAGGGAGTACTTAAAAGTAATGGTCATGTCAAAAAGAAAGAGAAGCCAGGCTGAAGGGGCTCCCATTAGCAAAATGTGAAACAATCTGAATAGTAAATAATAATAGTAACAATTACAACCCATTGGAAAAATAAGAAACCTCAAATACCTACTAATATAAGCAAGCAAACATAAATACATTAGAAGTTTGCAGAGGAACAGGATATTTAAATAGTTTCAAAGTACCACCCCACAGGGGTGCCTGTTGGCTCAGCAGGTTAACTCTCATTCTCAGCTCAGGTCTTGATCTCAGGGTCAGGAGTTCAAGACCTGCGTTGGGCTCCATGCTAGGCCCCAAATTTTCAGTATGTATTTTCTTTCTTTCTTCTTTTTTTTTATCTTAAGATGACATCAAGAGGCAGGATTGGTTCTTAAACCTAGCAAGCCAAGGTAAGCCCAAAGACTGGAACATGAGAGCTGGGGTTTTATAAAAACACAAAGAAACAAGAAAAAGAAATTTAAAAAACCCTAAAACCCCTTTACTCAGATCACTTGGCAATCACTCCCAGGTCCCCACCCCATGATGCTCTGAGGCAAATCAGCATATCTACATAAGGAATTCCCAGGAGCACCTGGGTGGCTCAGTTGGTTGAGCGTCCAGCTCTTGGTTTCAGCTCAGGTCATGATCCCATGGGTCGTGAGATCGAGCCCCACCTTGGGCTCCATGCTCAGTGGGGAATCTGCTTGAGATTCTCTCCCTCTGCCCTTTCCCCTCTTCTCTCTCTGTTGTTCTCTTTCTCTCTCAAATGAGTAAACAAATCTTAATTAAAAAAAAAAAAGTTCCCAGAAGAAGGCTGGTTTTAACACATCATCCCAGAAAATTTCTTATGCAGTGACATCTAAACCTACTTTCCTAATCTACCAAAGATCGGATATTTCCGTTCTCTCTCAAGATAAACTTCATCTTCTCTAAAACAAACTGCAATGTTTAAGATGTGGATTATTGGGGGGGGGGACACTTGGCTGGCTCAGTTGTACATCACTCGAGTCTTCGTCTCGGGATCATGAGTTCAAGCCTCACATTAAGCATTGAGTTTACTTTAAAAAAAAGGAAAAAAAGAAAGAAAGAAAGAAAGAAAGAAAGAAAGAAAGAAAGAAAGAAAGAAAGAAAGAAAGAGGTTTAAAAAAAAAAGATATGGATTATGGTAAGAAAACAAAAAGCTTTCACAAAGACATAGGCAAAACCTCAAAGAGTCACCAGCTGTAACTTGCCTTCTCTTGTCTTACAGATTGAGTGCCTCCAACTACCACCAAGAGACAACACATGGTGGTTAAGCATGCAGCGTCAGCACCAAACCACCTACATTTGAATTCTGGCTCTGCCACATTAGCTCTCCCTAAGCTCTGCCAAACTGTTTTTTTGGCAAGTTACTTAAAACTCTCTATACCTCAGTGTATACATCTGTAAAAAGGGCATCATAATAGAATCTTCACAGGGCTGTTGTGAAGAGTAATTGAGATAACACAAAAAGTATTTAACATCGTGCCTGGCACAGAGCTAGAGCTCTATGTTAACCACTGTCTTTGTACCTAGCATCTAGGCACAGTGTCTGGCACATGGCCAGTGTTAAAGAACTACTCTCAAGCATCGTATGCTTGGCCTAACTTTAAGATTTAAAATTTCATTCCAAATATTTCTTAAAAATTGTTTAAAGATAACTTTGCAGTGGAAAAATCACCATTACCAAAATCTACATTCTGCATCAAAGTCATGCTTTCA